>NC_035433.2:69092820-69311780 GCF_002127325.2 Helianthus annuus
TCCCCAAGCGTACCGACTTACGACAGATTCTGCTAGACGAAGCCCACAAGCCTCGATATTCTATTCATCCCGGTGTCGATAAAATGTACCAGGACCTTCGCTACAAGTACTGGTGGCCGGGCATGAAGAAAGATATTGCTCTCTATGTTTCGAAGTGCCTGACTTGCTCGAAGGTCAAGGCCGAACATCAAAGACCCTTTGGCTTACTCGACCAACCCGAGATCCCTATGTGGAAATGGAAGAGTATAGCTATGGATTTCATAACGAAACTCCCGCGCACGCCATCAGGCCACGACAACATCTGGGTTGTCGTTGACCGTTTGACTAAATCTGCTCATTTTCTGCCGATACGAGAAGACTTTAAGGTAGAAAAATTAGCCCGAATCTACACCGACGAGATCATTTGTCGACATGGGACGCCTCGCGATATCATCTCTGACTGCGATGGTCAGTTTACCTCGCGTCTTTGGGAAACGTTTCAATCCGCTCTCGGTACTACGCTTAATCTAAGTACCGCTTTCCATCCCCAAACCGACGGTCATACTGAAAGAACGATTCGTACCCATGAAGACATGCTTCGCTCGTGTGTCATAATGGTAATTGGGACGCGCACTTACCTTTAGTCGAATTCTCGTACAACAATAGTTATCATTCTAGCATTCAAATGGCACCATTTGACGCATTATACGGAAGAAGATGTCGATCGCCTATTGTATGGCATGAGATCGGAGACTCGCAAATAACCGGTCCTGAGCTGTTGCAAGAAACGACTGACAAAATCCTCCAAATTCGAGACAATCTGCTGAAAGCTCGGAGTCGTCAGAAAAGTTACGCCGGTAGACGCCGCAAGCCCCTTGAATTTGACGTTTGCGATCACGTACTCCTAAAGGTATCACCTTGGAAGGGTGTGATCAGATTCGGCAAGAAAGGAAAGCTCGCGCCTCGATATGTTGGACCCTTTAAGATTCTGGAAAGGATCGGCAAAGTGGCCTACAGACTCGAACTACCGGAGGAACTTAGTAACGTCCACCCGACTTTCCATGTTTCGAACCTCAGAAAGTGTCTGGCCGAGCAGGATTTACAAGTGCCAATTGAGGATCTACAAGTAGACGAAACATTAACTTCGTGGAGAAGCCTGTCGAGATCATGGACCGAGAAACCAAGAAGCTCAGGCGCTCACGCATTCCCATTGTGAAGGTTCGCTGGGAAGGCAAACGCGGCGTAGAGTTCACCTGGAAACTCGAAAGTGACATGAAGGCGAAGTACCCACAGTTGTTTGTTACAGCTAAGGCCTAATTTCGGGACAAAATTCCCTTAAGTGGGTGAGGCTGTAACACCCCGTGTTTCGAAAGTCAAAGTACAAGTCAAAGTCAAAGGAAGAAAAGATTGCTAATTGCGATCTGTCATTCCTTGATTAACTATGGATTGTACACTTTGACTTGTAATCGAATCCTTTATTTTATTTGCTTTAGTTGTATTATGTGGAGTATCTGTGAATAATCGAGGTTTAATCGCATGTTTTATCGCTTTATCGCTAATCGCATCGCAATCGCACTCGCAACACGAATTATGTATTCTGGATATTGTTTTACGTGTGTGTGCTATTTATGTGTTACTTGTGCATGTTTACTTTATGTTTGTGGTGATAAATCGAAACGTAATCGCAACCCTATCGTAAACGCAAATCGCAAACGCTAAACGCAAGTTATTTAGGATGATTGTATGTGTGACACCTGTGTCACCGCGACCATCAAACAAATACCAAGCCGATGAAATATTGTATTTCATACTTGGGATCTTGTATAAATATGTGTATGTTTTGCACATATCAATTATGTTCAATTTCAAACTCTACATTGCTTTCTAGAGCATTATACGCAAACTGGTGCGTAAACGTACTCAGTTTAATGCGACAAATACTCCGGAACATCAACATATACTCAACATACCTTAAATAACCTTTACATAACTTAGAAATAAGTTTTGAAGGCTTGGGTATAGCAAAAACAAGTTAATTCGCTTACAGGGACTAAACTTGACAAACTGCGAAAGTATGCCAATTTGAACTGTAACGAACATTCCGGAACATGTTCATAAGTTAAACATACCCTAAATATCCTCTACATAGCTTAGAAATAGGCTTTGAGGTGTTTGGTATGCTAAAACAAACTTTTGGATCATTCAGGGACTAAAAGTGTCAAAAAGTGCATAAGTTTGCACTTTCGCGCATAACTCACGTTCTGAATACATCCGGACATCCAAAAATTTATGTAAGCATCCTTATATTATGCCTTAGTGTTTGGCATGAGAAAAATCCATTTGTCGCGTCATTTGGATCGTCTTTCACGCTTATGCGCATTCCGTCGTAATTAAGCGAACATCGCGATCGTACGGCCAAACGAACCGACATCCGACATATTTTTGGGCATGTTTCATGTCCACAATGTTTAGGCATCATTTTAGGGCCTTAAAGATGGCTTTACAGGTCTTGAAAGGGCTGGAAATGGCTTAAAAACGCAACAGGGGCCAAATATGTAAATTCTGCAAGTGGTGCAGATCAGAGGGGCCAGGCGGCCCGCGTAAGGTTTGCCCAAATGTGTAGGCGGGCCGCGTAAGGATGTCTGACAGAAGATTTTGCATTTAATGCAGAATCTGGCCTTTCGTTCAATCAAGGGGCGATGCCTTTTCACCCAAATGAAGGGCCAAGGGCCAAGTTCAGTGTATTTAACCCCTGGACACATGTACGCACGAGATCAAGGCACGATATTCGATAAAACGATCCTAACGGTTCCACTTTTCCTATAAATACCCACCCCCCCTTTAGTGTAAAAATCACAAAATCAGATCTTAAGGCTCTAAGTTGGAACCGTTGTTTCATACCTGAGCTATTTGATCTTGATTAGCACTCGGGGACCCTCCGTAAGTATTCTTTCGTTCTTTTATTCGCTTTTCGAGTCCGAAAGTCAACGTTTTGTTGACTTTCTGCATTTGACCAGCTTATGGTCGATGCGAAGTTCATGGAACTTCATAACGTGAGCGTGATCACGATGGTTATGGTCCGTAGTGACCATACCTACTGATTACCCCGTTATCTAGGCTCAGTGACGAGTCGTAGTTTCGGCCAAAATGCGCATTCTTGCGTATTTTGTAACCAAACTACTCGTGGGCATCAAAGCCGTTTGTTTTGATGTCAAACCTGTTTTCAAACTTAGTTAAGCATGTTCTAACATGCTTAGCTCGTCACGTTTAGTATAGTGCTTATATAGGGTCGTAAGGTAAGCGATCTAAACCATCGCTTATACTTTCGAACCCAACCCATTTGGTTGATCTTTAGGATCCGACCAAACATATTAGGTGACCATAGCTATAACCTTCCGAGGTTATACCTTGTGGTCGCAATGTTAGGCGTTCCAGACGCGTTCTACGCGAACGACGCGTAAGGTAGCATAAGCTACCTAAACGGGTCGTGATGGACCGTAAGCACTTAGGTTAAGTTTCATTTTAGTATGTAGGCTTTGTTAAACCATATTACACGAGTCTCCATACTCGTTTGGTTTACGAACCCGCGTACTATCCGATCCTTCCGATTTGGTCCGGTATATTAACATAGCTACCTATTAGGTGCCGTTTGATATCCCGTGATCTTTAGCATTATCTGGTTATTATACAAGAACTCCAATGCAATCTCAGGTGAGTACATTGAACCCCTCTTTTACTGTTTTCCAAACTGTTTTGGGGTGAAACACATGTGCCTACTTGCTACTTTCATGCTTTCTGGTTTTCACATCATATACTGCTATGTTCGATAGTACATATATAGTACATGATTTCATTGTGTTTATGTTATGTATGCCCATTGGGTGCGTACTTAGTACATTGCTTTACATCACATTTCATGCTACGTACGCCCATTGTGTGCATGCGTAGTACATTGTTTCACACTGCATATCTGTTGCATATGCTCATCCAGCATATGAACACATTATTCTACATTTTGAACCGTTGTACTCTACAATACATTTCATGCTACGTACGCCCATTGTGTGCATACGTAGTACATTGTTTCACATTGCATATCTGTTGCATATGCTCATCCAGCATATGAACACAGTATACTACATTTTGAACCGTTGTACTCTACAATACATTTCATGCTACGTACGCCCATTGTGTGCATACGTAGTACATTGTTTCACATTGCATTTCTGTTGCATATGCTCACCCAGCATATGAACACATTACACCACATTTTGAACCGTTGTAACCGTTTGACTATGTGAACCGTCTTACCCCTTTGATTTCATGAACCGTCTGTAATCATTGAACCGTGTAAACCAGTTGTATTCGTTGACATGGATTACATTTGACAATAGACATTTGACTATACATGAACACTTCTACCGTTGTTAAACATTTCATCTTGATGGTTTGGTTTGAGTAAGTGATTTAAGTAACGAGGCATGTGTAATATGATACAAGCATGGTGGATACGCCGCTGGTACTTCCTATATATAAGTGTTTGTATGGTATTACATATCGTAGCGTTATTTGAATCATTTCAATTTGAAACATAGAACATTTTATACAAATAACACGCTTTTCACAAGACATTGATTTACAAACAACAAATCTTATACAAACTCTTTTTTTTTTTACATGGTTATTCAGTTAACCATGCATTGTTCTCTTATTTATACATATCATTTGATCTTACCGTTTTTCAAATGATTTACAAGACAAAGCAAAATATGAGGTTCATGACTAAACATTTTCTCAAACTCAAGTCATGAATTCCGTTTTCACAAAACCAATGTATCTCACAGGCATTTTTATGCTGACGTACCTATTTTCACATGTGTTTTCAGGAGATGATGCATAGGACTTATCAAGACATACTTAGGCGGACCTGTGCCTTAGTGACTTAAAACGAGACAAGAACTAGTTAATTTATGTTATGTACACTTTGATTCTTGTTCAGACAATGTAAACTTTCATGTTTGAATTATAAAACGAAACTTCATTTGCCATGGATTTGAAACAATTGATTCTGTTACAACACTCCCCGACGTTTCCGCCACGTTTTGTATGTTCTACGTGGTCGGGGTGTGACAGAAAAGATGGTATCAGAGCCAATGGTTATAGGGAATTAGGTTATTAGTAATGCTTTGACCTAGTCTATAACCTTCCTAGGAACCTAACGCGAGTTTACTTGCGTTTAGTCACAAAACAATACCGTCACCTACCCTTAGGCGACGACCACAACAAGAACATAAATTTCAAAACCGCCTTGAAAGCTAATCATCTGTTTTAGGATGATTGATTACTAGGTTTTGAACCCTCTATTGTAAGGTTTTGAACCCTTTGTTATAAGGTTTTGAACCCCTTTGAATTTTCAAAACTCCCGTCAAAGTTTTGGGTCCTAAATAGTGTGAACACGTGCGAACTGGAAGGGTGAATGCCTGTACCCTGGGTTTTCTGTCTAAGGTTAGAGTGTTCGTACAAATCCGCATAATCGGACCAGTCACTCTTACCTGGGAACTCTTGGGGTGAGTGTCCACTTATAGGCGAGCATGTCTTCGCGATACACTATGAGGATCTATTTGCTTTGATTCAGCCCTGGTGTTGTTTGTTTGCTTCATGATTCAAACAAGTGACCATCAACCGTGATTATGGTCAGTGATTGTAACATCCTATTCTTACCCAATACCATTTTATTTGTTTCCTTTCATGTTTTCCTCTTTTAGAATGCCTCCTCGACGCGAACACCAGATAGCAACTGCCGAGCTGGCAGAAATTATTGCGCAGCAGATGGCTGCTCAATTCCCAAATCTCTTTGCTCAATGGAACCAAGCCAACAACAACAACAATGGTACATGCAATTTCAAGAACTTTAACTCGGCTAAACCACTCAAGTTTAGTGGTTCTGAGGGAGCAACTGGGCTTCTCCAATGGTTCGAGAGCATCGAGAATACCTTTCGCCACGTGCAGTGTCCGGAAAATCGCAAGGTCGAGTTTTCTTCGAGTGTGTTTCAGAAGAGGGCTCTTACATGGTGGAACGGGGTAATGAGAGACCGTGGTGCAGATGTTGCTCTAGCACAAACATGGGCTGAACTGAGAGCACTTATGATGAGAGAGTTTTGTCCTCGTCATGAACAACGAGCGTTGGAGAAGGAGTTTGATGATTTGAAACAAGATAGTGGCGAACACAGGGCATATACTGATAGGTTTGAGGAGTTGAGTCTACTTTGCCCGACTATGGTCGCCCCGCTCGACAAGGCTATCGAAAGATACATCGACGGCCTGCCTGACTCGGTACAAGACATTGTCACTGGTAGCAACCCTACCACACTCCGTCAGGCCATTGAGCTATCTGCAACCTTGACTGAATCGCAGATCAGAAAGCATAAACTTTTTCGAAAAGGTGACAAGAAATCGGCCAGGGAATCGAACCCAATCGAGGAATCAAAGACCATGGATGAACAGACTGAATCTCCTAAGAAGTCAAGGAAGCGAAAGGCTTCTCAGAACTTCGCCGTAGTCGCTCACAATGGTCAAGCCGTCCCCAACCAACCAGCTCAACCCCCTGCTAGAAAACCATACAATGGAACTGCACCCTTGTGCAACCAATGTAGCCTCCATCATCACGCCAATGTACAGTGCCGCAAATGCCAAACTTGTGGACTCATAGGCCATACAACAAGAATCTGCCCAGCTGCAGCTGCACCAAACCAAGCTGGCAACAATCCCGCTCAAGGTCGTTTCCTACCAGGTTCTTGTTTCAACTGTGGCGAGATGGGTCATTTCCGAAGAAATTGCCCAAAGCTTGCTAATGCAAATCCAGCACAAGGATGATCACCCGACTGACTAGAAGACAACATCGTTTAGAAACAATCATGTCTTATGTATTAAGTTTCTTTTGTTGTCAAGATCCAAGGAACAGTTGATATCGTTGTTTATAAATAAATCTTTCATTTACATTGCAATGTATTTCTATGGTTGCATGTATAAACGACATATCCCTTGCAATACCGACAATCAAGGAACAGTATTCCTTGAAGAACAAACTACCCCCAAAATTCTCCCATTCTATAATCGCTTGCGTCTTCCACGGAATTCCTAAGTACCCGTTTATTCTAAGGAAACGAAGTGCAAGGCGCAGGTTACAACACAAGACGAATACCCAAGGTACCACTATAAATCCTTAATAGGGTACCTAGGAATTTCCCGTAAGTCTTTAATTGTTGTATACCTTCATTCGAATGTGGTGATTCCTTGTAATCAAAAATCGAATTTTGGGAGATCTTTCTATCTTCTCAGATAGATTCCAGTGAACATTGAGATCCGTCGACAGGTTTCCATATCCGTATTCAATCGATAACAAGTTAATAACAAATTATGATCAAATTAAACAATTATGTGACTATGTGCTTATGTGTTTCCTTATGTATCGTTGTGTGATCCAAATTATGTTATCCAAATCTTCGTAGAATCTTACATATCCGTGTACAAGAGATTCATAGTAGGATGCCCAAAGGTATTACTTAAAATCCTCAATGGACTTCTATGTTATAGTTAAGTCCCTCGGATTATAAAGTACTACTTCATAATTAGACCCCTTGAGTGGTCTAGCTAAACAGATTCATCCAAAAATCTGGTTAGGGATATCATGTGATGATATAGCTGAAAGGACTCCTTGGTGGCCTAACCAAGAGGATCCCCTGTCGATCTAATTAAAAGGAACCGATGGAAGTCTAGTCACCCTCGTCACAAGTTTGATATCCTTCCCCAAAACATTACAAAACAAACTGTGCGGACTGTGCAAGGGATTACGTAATTATGGATGCATACATAATTATGGAATTTAGTGCACATAAATCACAACAAGTTCTGTCATGTGTCTAGAGTTAACCCTATTCATTTCCAATTCTGATGAAGCATCCGTTGAGGAAAAATGAACTAGCTATTCATTTTTCACTTCTGAAGAATATCCGTTGAGGAAATGAATATCCGTTTATCCTTCATTTCCAAATCTGAAGAATACCCGTCGAGGAAAATGACTCCGTTAGCTCATTTTCGTTTCTGAAGATTTATCCGTTGAGGAAATGAATATCCGTTGTGTAATCCTTCATTTCCAACTCTGAGGAAGCAACCGTTGAAGATGACTCCGTTTGTTCATTTTCGTTTCTGAAGATTATCCGTTGAGGAAATGAATATCCGTTGTGTAATCCTTCATTTCCAACTCTGAGGAAGCAACCGTTGAAGATGACTCCGTTAGCTCATTTTCGTTTCTGAAGATTGATCCGTTGAGGAAATGAATATCCGTTGTGTAATCCTTCATTTCCAACTCTGAGGAAGCAACCGTTGAAGATGACTCTGTTAGTTCATTTTCGTTTCTGAAGATTATCCGTTGAGGAAATGAATATCCGTTGTGTAATACTTCATTTCCAACTCTGAGGAAGCAACCGTTGAAGATGACCCAGTTTATTCATTTTCGTTTCTGAAGATTATCCGTTGAGGAAATGAATATCCGTTGTGTAATCCTTCATTTCCAACTCTGAGGAAGCAACCGTTGAAGATGACTCCGTTAGCTCATTTTCGTTTCTGAAGATTTATCCGTTGAGGAAATGAATATCCGTTGTGAAATCCTTCATTTCCAACTCTGAGGAAGCAACCGTTGAAGATGACTCCGTTAGTTCATTTTCGTTTCTGAAGATTATCCGTTGAGGAAATGAATATCCGTTGTGTAATACTTCATTTCCAACTCTGAGGAAGCAACCGTTGAAGATGACCCCGTTTGTTCATTTTCGTTTCTGAAGATTATCCGTTGAGGAAATGAATATCCGTTGTGTAATCCTTCATTTCCAATTCTGATGAAGCAACCATTGAAAATGACCCGTCTGTTCATTTTCGTTTCGGAAGAATGACCGTTAAGGAAATGACAAGATATTGCCTTACATATCATTGGTGGTTATTTGGCAAATTCACAAATAGACTCCTACGAATAAATTTCGGGACGAAATTTCCTAAAGTAGGGGAGACTGTGACACCTGTGTCACCGCGACCATCAAACAAATACCAAGCCGATGAAATATTGTATTTCATACTTGGGATCTTGTATAAATATGTGTATGTTTTGCACATATCAATTATGTTCAATTTCAAACTCTACATTGCTTTCTAGAGCATTATACGCAAACTGGTGCGTAAACGTACTCAGTTTAATGCGACAAATACTCCGGAACATCAACATATACTCAACATACCTTAAATAACCTTTACATAACTTAGAAATAAGTTTTGAAGGCTTGGGTATAGCAAAAACAAGTTAATTCGCTTACAGGGACTAAACTTGACAAACTGCGAAAGTATGCCAATTTGAACTGTAACGAACATTCCGGAACATGCTCATAAGTTAAACATACCCTAAATATCCTCTACATAGCTTAGAAATAGGCTTTGAGGTGTTTGGTATGCTAAAACAAACTTTTGGATCATTCAGGGACTAAAAGTGTCAAAAAGTGCATAAGTTTGCACTTTCGCGCATAACTCACGTTCTGAATACATCCGGACATCCAAAAATTTATGTTAGCATCCTTATATTATGCCTTAGTGTTTGGCATGAGAAAAATCCATTTGTCGCGTCATTTGGATCGTCTTTCACGCTTATGCGCATTCCGTCATAATTAAGCGAACATCGCGATCGTACGGCCAAACGAACCGACATCCGACATATTTTTGGGCATGTTTCATGTCCACAATGTTTAGGCATCATTTTAGGGCCTTAAAGATGGCTTTACAGGTCTTGAAAGGGCTGGAAATGGCTTAAAAACGCAACAGGGGCCAAATATGTAAATTCTGCAAGTGGTGCAGATCAGAGGGGCCAGGCGGCCCGCGTAAGGTTTGCCCAAATGTGTAGGCGGGCCGCGTAAGGATGTCTGACAGAAGATTTTGCATTTAATGCAGAATCTGGCCTTTCGTTCGATCAAGGGGCGATGCCTTTTCACCCAAATGAAGGGCCAAGGGCCTAGTTCAGTGTATTTAACCCCTGGACACATGTACGCACGAGATCAAGGCACGATATTCGATAAAACGATCCTAACGGTTCCACTTTTCCTATAAATACCCACCCCCCCTTTAGTGTAAAAATCACAAAATCAGATCTTAAGGCTCTAAGTTGAAACCGTTGTTTCATACCTGAGCTATTTGATCTTGATTAGCACTCGGGGACCCTCCGTAAGTATTCTTTCGTTCTTTTATTCGCTTTTCGAGTCTGAAAGTCAACGTTTTGTTGACTTTCTGCATTTGACCAGCTTATGGTCGATGCGAAGTTCATGGAACTTCATAACGTGAGCGTGATCACGATGGTTATGGTCCGTAGTGACCATACCTACTGATTACCCCGTTATCTAGGCTCAGTGACGAGTCGTAGTTTCGGCCAAAATGCGCATTCTTGCGTATTTTGTAACCAAACTACTCGTGGGCATCAAAGCCGTTTGTTTTGATGTCAAACCTGTTTTCAAACTTAGTTAAGCATGTTCTAACATGCTTAGCTCGTCACGTTTAGTATAGTGCTTATATAGGGTCGTAAGGTAAGCGATCTAAACCATCGCTTATACTTTCAAACCCAACCCATTTGGTTGATCTTTAGGATCCGACCAAACATATTAGGTGACCATAGCTATAACCTTCCGAGGTTATACCTTGTGGTCGCAATGTTAGGCGTTCCAGACGCGTTCTACGCGAACGACGCGTAAGGTAGCATAAGCTACCTAAACGGGTCGTGATGGACCGTAAGCACTTAGGTTAAGTTTCATTTTAGTATGTAGGCTTTGTTAAACCATATTACACGAGTCTCCATACTCGTTTGGTTTACGAACCCGCGTACTATCCGATCCTTCCGATTTGGTCCGGTATATTAACATAGCTACCTATTAGGTGCTGTTTGATATCCCGTGATCTTTAGCATTATCTGGTTATTATACAAGAACTCCAATGCAATCTCAGGTGAGTACATTGAACCCCTCTTTTACTGTTTTCCAAACTGTTTTGGGGTGAAACACATGTGCCTACTTGCTACTTTCATGCTTTCTGGTTTTCACATCATATACTGCTATGTTCGATAGTACATATATAGTACATGATTTCATTGTGTTTATGCTATGTATGCCCATTGGGTGCGTACTTAGTACATTGCTTTACATCACATTTCATGCTACGTACGCCCATTGTGTGCATGCGTAGTACATTGTTTCACACTGCATATCTGTTGCATATGCTCATCCAGCATATGAACACATTATTCTACATTTTGAACCGTTGTACTCTACAATACATTTCATGCTACGTACGCCCATTGTGTGCATACGTAGTACATTGTTTCACATTGCATATCTGTTGCATATGCTCATCCAGCATATGAACACAGTATACTACATTTTGAACCGTTGTACTCTACAATACATTTCATGCTACGTACGCCCATTGTGTGCATACGTAGTACATTGTTTCACATTGCATTTCTGTTGCATATGCTCACCCAGCATATGAACACATTACACCACATTTTGAACCGTTGTAACCGTTTGACTATGTGAACCGTCTTACCCCTTTGATTTCATGAACCGTCTGTAATCATTGAACCGTGTAAACCAGTTGTATTCGTTGACATGGATTACATTTGACAATAGACATTTGACTATACATGAACACTTCTACCGTTGTTAAACATTTCATCTTGATGGTTTGGTTTGAGTAAGTGATTTAAGTAACGAGGCATGTGTAATATGATACAAGCATGGTGGATACGCCGCTGGTACTTCCTATATATAAGTGTTTGTATGGTATTACATATCGTAGCGTTATTTGAATCATTTCAATTTGAAACATAGAACATTTTATACAAATAACACGCTTTTCACAAGACATTGATTTACAAACAACAAATCTTATACAAACTCTTTTTTTTTACATGGTTATTCAGTTAACCATGCATTGTTCTCTTATTTATACATATCATTTGATCTTACCGTTTTTCAAATGATTTACAAGACAAAGCAAAATATGAGGTTCATGACTAAACATTTTCTCAAACTCAAGTCATGAATTCCGTTTTCACAAAACCAATGTATCTCACAGGCATTTTTATGCTGACGTACCTATTTTCACATGTGTTTTCAGGAGATGATGCATAGGACTTATCAAGACATACTTAGGCGGACCTGTGCCTTAGTGACTTAAAACGAGACAAGAACTAGTTAATTTATGTTATGTACACTTTGATTCTTGTTCAGACAATGTAAACTTTCATGTTTGAATTATAAAACGAAACTTCATTTGCCATGGATTTGAAACAATTGATTCTGTTACAACACTCCCCGACGTTTCCGCCACGTTTTGTATGTTCTACGTGGTCGGGGTGTGACAGTATGTTAGATATAGTATTTGTGTGACTACTACTAATCTATCGCATTGCTTAATCGAAACACGCTCAAACGCATCGCAACGCTCAACACGCAAAACGAAACGCCAAAATCCAACTCGCCGGATCACTCGATCGAATGACCATCCGATCGAATGGTCATCCGAACGGATGACCATCCGATCGGATGGCCATCCGATCTATGTGCCATCCGATCCGTTGCACCTGTACAGTTTCCTCTTTTGGCAACCTATAAATACCCCCCTGTCACATCGCAACAGTGATGTGACAGTGCTCTCATTCGACCAGCTCGCTCAAGCTCACTTTTCCTTCGATTTCTCGCGATTCTTGTAAGTTTTCAACTCAAATCTTGTACTTCTATGATCTACACGCACTTCTTCATCATTTTCACCTTTGAATCTTAACTTTTAACCGTGAAATCATCGGATTTGAGGTGTTCTAGGGTGATGTCATCATGGAGTTCTAATGAACTTCAACTTTTGACTTCATTCCACCGAGAACAACTTAGATCTAAAGGATTTCCACATGATTAAACACTGTTTTCGTATAGATCTAAACATTTTCAAAGTTAAAGGGATTGAAAGATGCTTTTCCAACTTTCTTTCAACTCTTTTACACTCAATAGATCAAAACCGATAGAATCGGAGCTCGTTCAGGCCTTCTACTCTTTTCTAGTGATGTGTCAGTTTGAGATCTGATTCCTATCAACGAGACAACCAATTTCGGGTTAAGCATGAACCACCGTCGAGATCAGTCAACTGGTCGGATTTGGGGTGATTCCCGTTCGATCGGATAGCCTGGGTCTGATGGAGTTTCCGTTGTTTAAAACGTGGTCATATCGTCTCGATCAAACCGCAAAACTTTTCAAACTTAACAAATTTCCCAAGTTTCAAGACGATCTGGTTGAGGGACGGATTGACATCAGTTGTTTAAATGTGGCGTTTTTATGACGTGTCGGCTGATGTTGCAGCTGACATGACATTTTTTATGACGTGGCAGCTAATGTGGAATTTTTGATGGCGTGGCATCTGATATCAGCTAATTGGGTTAGGGTTCAGTTAGTTAGGGAGTGTTAGAGGAAAATAAGTTGAAAGTTGGGAGTGTTGTGGTATAAATCGAAAGTTGAGAGTGTTATCGGCCAATTGGTGTAAGTTGAGGTTATTTAAAATCCAATATCCCTTAAAAAAGACTAAGACTATATTTGGCTTAGCTTTTCAAAACAACTTATGACTTTTTGGAAAAGTTAATAAGTAATAATGGAATAACTTATTGACTTTTCCTTCACATAATAATTCCATGTCAAACACTTTTTAACTTTTCAAAAAGTCAATAAGTCACTAAAATAAGCAATCTCAAACACCCCCTAAAAAAGTTTCACGTCACTAAGACCATGGGGTATGGAATGGATAGTCTCTTTGGAGACTATCCGCCACGTAGGCGCCACGTTATCACGAGAGGAGGAGCATCCTCTTGGGGACTACCCAAGGGTATGGAGAACTACCCACTTTTAATAAAAAAATCAATATATTACAAGGAGAGAGAGAGAGAGAGAAGCCAGAGGGGAAAGAGGAGAGGGGGCCCACCATTTGGCTCGTCTCCATCGTCGTGGAGGAGTCGGAGGAGACGCGACAGAGCTAAGGGGACCGGTGTGGGACGACCCACCTGGACGGCGCCGGACCGGGGACGAGCCCCATACCCCTCGGTCTAAGCAGACTTGTCAACTCACCAAACATTAAAACTGGTTGGTCAGGCTTGGGCGATTTGATTTGTCATTTTTTTAAAGAGTAAATTGCCATTTTAGTCCCTGAGTTTTGTCCAAATTTGCCATTTTAGTCCAAATAGTTTTTTATTTGCCTCTGGGTCCCTGACTTTTCCCTTTTGTTGCCATTTTGATCACATACACTAACTCCATCCAAAAACTCCATCTTTAAACAGAAGTATTTTGAGGATTTTCATTTTAAATGTTTTCAATTGCCATTTTGATCCAATTCCAAAAAATCAAAAAAATTCGAAAAAATAAAAAAAAATCCAAAAAATTCTAAAAAATAATAATAATTCTAAAAAATCATAAAAATTCTAAAAAATTCTAAAAAAATAAAAAAAATCCATTTCGACGCGAACCGTTTCGAACCCGAACCGTTTCGACCCGTATCGTTTCGACCCGAACCGTTTCGAGCTGAGCCGTTTCGACGCGAACCGTTTCGACCCATACCGTTTCGACCCGAACCGTTTCGAGCTGAACCGTTTCGAGCTGAACCGTTTCGACCCGTACCGTTTCGAGCTGAACCGTTTCGAGCCGAACCGTTTCGAGCCGAACCGTTTCGAGCCGAACCGTTTCGAGCCGAACCGTTTCGATGCGAACCGTTTCGACCCGAACCGTTTCGACCCGTACCGTTTCGACCCGAACCGTTTCGACCCGAACCGTTTCGACCCGTACCGTTTCGAGCTGAACCGTTTCGACTCGAAACGGTACGGGTCGAAAAGGTCCAGCTAGAAACGGTTCGGCTCGAAACGGTTCAGTTCGAAACGGTTCAGCTCGAAACGATTCAGCTCGAAACGATTCGCGTCGAAACGGTTCAGCTCGAAACGGTTCGGGTCGAAACGGCTCAGCTCGAAACGGTTCGGGTCGAAACGGTTCGCGTCGAAACGCTTCAGCTCGAAATGGTTTGGGTTCGAAACGGTTCGCGCCGAAACGGATTTTTTTTTGTATTTTTTTAGAATTTTTTAGAATTTTTATGATTTTTTAGAATTTTTATTATTTTTTAGAATTTTTTGATTTTTTGGAATTTTTTTGATTTTTTGGAATTGGATCAAAATGGCAATTGAAAATATTTAAAATGAAAATCCCTAAAATACCCCTGGTTAAAATGAAAAAGGCGGAATTTCATAGATCAAAAAGCAAGAAGCTTTGAAGTACAGTACAGAAATAAAAAAGGAACAGAATTACAAGAACTACAAAGAAAGTTCAAGCTAAAGGGGGAAATCCGTAAACTTGAAACCCCTCCACTTTTCCCAGGTTATATCAGGAAGACCAGCTCGAGATTGCACCCACAAGAAAGAGTGCGCCTTGATGTCGCCAATCAATTTAGTCAGCTTAGGAGATTTATGCTTGAAGATGAAGTCGTTTCTTGTTCGCCATATATTCCAGCATGTTGCAGCCACAACCGCCCATATTGCTCTTTTCAAGGCCTTGTGTGTCTTGTGGGATAAAATTTGTTCGAACAGTTGTATGACACTCAAGGTGAAACGCGGTAGATGAATGTCGATCCATTGAAGGATCAAAGTCCAAACCTGCTGGGCGAAGTCACAGGTAACAAGAAGGTGGTCTACGGTTTCTATAGCGCTGTTGCAAAAGATGCAAGAGGCTGAGGGGAGGGAGATTCTTCTAGCCATCAATGCTTCTTTAGTCGGAATTCGGTATAGTTAATAGTTTGATGCAGGAACTCGATAAAAAAATCGTTAAAACATGAAAAAAACAACCAAGGGCTAGATCCGAAACCAAAATGACTGTCGGCTAACAACTAATATTAATGATTGGGAACATATACCCTTTAATACAATTACTTCTCTAACCTTTTAGGGCACACCTAAAATTTAAAGGATGCACATTTATGATTCTAAAGAATCTTTAGGTAGTCCACATTTTTTTAAAGAAATAAATAACATAATTTTCCAAAAAAGAACGACCATGCAATTTTTTTTTTTGAAAGGTAAACTTCAGGCCGGTCTGACAAAAAAAGCGGAGGATTGCACCCAACCCGATTACAACATGTACAAAGGGGACCTACACCACTCACTCCAAACTAAGTTACATTGTTTGGACCTACTTTTAAGCCAAAAGAAACTAAAAGCCTTCACCTCCCCAATGATTTCGGCAACATCGCCTCTACCGTTAGAGAAGATCTTCATATTTCTAGCTTTCCATAAGCACCAACAAGACACCAACACAATCCCACGGATAATTTCGTTAGCCTTCGAGTTACCGCGAAAGCTTTTATGTAATTCCAACAAATCCAAGAAAGAGAGCATAAATCAGAGGAAGATTGGCCCAAACACTTAAACTCTTCCATACCCGATTAGAGGTAAAACAAGCCGTGAATAGGTGATCCACGGATGCCTAAGGAGAAATTAAATTTTGGGGCTCATTTTCCTTATTTGATTTTCATAGACGCTACTCCTTTATCCGTGTTTGGAACCAAACGAAAATCTAACACAACTATAATAGAGAATGGTTTGCTTGTATAAAAAATCAAACAAATCTAAAACAATACCTTTACACTAATACTAGGTTATAACCCCGTGTATTACACTGGTCGAATAAATGAATTTTATATACTAAATAATAAAACAATATATTTTTAAAAACCTCTTTTATTGGACGGGTTGAATAAATATAATTTTATGTATTAAATAATAAAAAGTTATATCTATAAGAACCATATTGTACGGGTTGAATATAATTTTATATACCAAATAAAAAAGTTATATCTTTAAAACCGCTTGTTTTACACGAGTTGAATAAATGTAATATTGTTTACCAAATAATAAAATAATACATCTTTAAGAAACTTCATTTATTACACGTGTTGAATAAATGTAATTTTATATACTAAATAATAAAAAAGTTACATCTTTAAAAATATGTGTATTACACGGGTTGAATAGATGTAATTTCCTTTACTAAATAATATAAAAATATATATCCTTCAAAAAAACCCCGTGTATTGTACGAATTGAATAAATCTAATTTTATATATCAAATAATAAAAAGTTATATCTTAAAAAACCTCATCTATTACACGGGTCAAATAAATGTAATTTTATATAGTAGATAATAAAAAGGTATATCTATAAAAAACCACGTGTATTACACGGGTTTAATAAATCTAATTTTATATACCAATAATAAAAAAGTCATATCTTTCAATATACTAATGGAAAATACTCGATACGCGATGGATATGGTGATTGTGAAGATGGTTCTTGAAAAGAAGATATGTTATTCAAGAAGCAAATCAACATCTATTTGAGTGATAAAATGTTGGTACCAATTCTGACAAATTGATTTATAAATTATGTAATAAAATTGATATAATATTTTTTTTAGTAATGAAAATAAAAATATTTCATATATTTATACAAAGTTTGGTTTTCGTGATAAATAATTTGTTTTATATAAAAATATCTTAAATTAACAATTTAAATTTTAGAATAATATTTTATTACAAAAATAGAAGAATGGTACTCAAAATTTAAAGTAGGATGAAATTTAATATTAACTCATTATTCATTTATTTATTTATTTAATATAATATAAGTTTGGAAGTGAAGCGAGAAAATTATAAAATAAATGCTTACAATGAATGATAGATGTTACACATTAATGTTTTATTATATAGTATAGTATAAATAATATATATTTATATTGATATAAATAGATTATTATGTTGTAGTAAAATTTGTTAAAAAAGTCTCAATAAATTTAATCCTTTATCTAAAACTTGTAAATGTAACGAAGTCTCAATAAATTTAACCATTTATTTAAAACTTGTAAATGTAGAAATGATAAATAATATTAGTTAATTTTATTTTAAGTTTCGTAAAATCTATTTGATACCAAACTAAACAAAACGTTCAAATATATAGTTAATATCAAGAGTAAATTACGATTTTGGCCCATGTGGTGATATCACTTTTACCCTTTTAGCCAAAAAACGAATCTTTTAACATCTGAGCTAACAACGTCTTTTTTTCTAACCACTTTTGCCTCTACCAAAAGGGTTAGAAAAAAAACCAAAAGGGTTAGAAAAAAAAACGTTGAGGGCTCAGATGTTAAAAAAATCATTTTTGGGCTAAAAGGTTAAAAGTGATATAACAACAGGGGCCAAAATCATAATTTACTCTAATATCAAATTAGATAACTAAGTTTGAATTTGAAGTAAATAGATAAATATAAAAGTAATAATTAAAGTAAATAATATTTAGTAGGAGGATTATCTATAATTAATTAGAAGAGATTAAACTAAAATTATAATTATCCATAAACATGACCTAATATGATGACAAGTGTACTCAAAGCGGGTTCTTTTATTATATGTATAGATCAATAATTAGTATATTAATTTTCTTTTAAGTGAGGCCCTAACCCTAGGCTCAAAACTAAGGGTGTAAGGGGTGCTCACCTAAGAGGTGAGTCCCCTCTCTTACGCCAAACCAATCCTCGTGTGCCACGTCAACTCCTCTCTTAAACTCCCCTAACACCCTAAATTGATGGCGGCACTCCCCTCTTAGGTAACTTGGTTTTTTATTAAAAAAAAGGAAAGAAAACTTCTCATTGGTCCACTCATCCTCTCTCCTCTCTCTCTCCTCCCCCTCTCTTCGGTGAATCCCCACCCATTTCACTCCCCTAAACCACTCACCTAAGGGATGGCGGCGGTGTTCCCCTTAGGTGAATGGGGTCACCGAATGGATTCCCCGCTTACACCCCGTGCACCCTAAGTTACCCGACCCCACATGGAGACCTTTTGTAAATCGAAATTGGTTGCAAACATCAAACTAGATTCTGGGTCCATGGATCCTTAGGAACTCTCTAGGCCTCTAATTGCATGGTTCACGTGATTGTATTTATATCTTGTTTGTTATGTTTAAGGTTACTTTTAAAATTCATCTAGTTAATAAAAACTTGTATATATTGGACTTGTTATGTTGCCCTAGTGGTCGAAGGACACACACTATAGGCTAAAGGCACCATGTTTCATTACTACAATCGTGTACTATTTATTACTTCAAATTTCATAACAAAATTTTGATCGTTGGTATTTTATGTTATCAAAAGGGTAACTATTTTTGGGTGTATGTTTATACGCTGGTGCCTTTGTCAAATAAGTTTTTTTCCATCTCTATGATTACAAAATAGTAAAATTATTGCGTGTATCTAGATAATTTACGATTATTATTATTATTATAATAAATATACTGGAATGTACAAATTCGACTAGTTTTATACTACGCCCAAAATTTGTCCTATATATAATACACACATATATATTCATTTTTGTTTAAATATCTATTGTATTTGCTTGAAAAATACAAAATTTTAAATTTCAAGACTTATGATGTTGGGTTGATTTATAGTACAAAAAGTTTATAAATAAAAATGGTAAGAAGCCATTAGAGAGTGACAAGTATACAGTGAAAAATCAAGTAAGAATGGTAGTTTCGTCAAGAGAAAAAACTCAATATGCACATGCTTCTCGCATGCTAGGAAACATACACATCTAAGTCACATGCTATTCCCCTATTTTTTACACGTCCATAACTTTTTTATACATAATTTGTTTTAAAAAAATATATCATAAAATTGAGCGTCTTTTTATCTTTAATATGAGTACCTTATTGTTATATTAAAAAAATCGAAAACATAGTTGCGTATTACACAATGAACATAACGTAAAACATAATGAGTATCAAACTAAAAACACAATGGGAAGTAGACTAACAATACTGTAACGCTTCGCATTTTTTGTATTTTTCTTGTTTAGAAAGTTGTATTCGTATTTCTATTTTTAGAAACATTGTAATTCGTATTTCATTTCAATCTCGAGACTTTGATCATAATGTGAATTCACTTTAATATTCATACACGTTACCTTTCATATTTGTGTTATATACGCAATCAATCTTTAAATACGTGTTTATACACAAAACCGAGATTTAATATACACTTTGGATACCTAAAAACAAGTTAAAATACAAGAAAACGGCATAAAATAACCTAGTTACAAAGTGCATGGACTAAAAGTGAGTAAAACCAAAAGTTTTTCCACCTTCTTTCTCCTCCAATGACCTTCCACCCTTATTAAGCCAATAATATTTCACCATTTTCCACCTCCTTTCTCCTCCAATCACCTTCCACCTTCATTAACTCCTAAACCCTAATCTCCGCTTATAATACAAACGTCCACCACCTTCTAAACACTTTCCACACACATATCTCGCAAGTTCTCTAATCCTCTCAAATATCTCAAAGCAAGACAAAAACATTCGAGTGTTCTAAGTGAGTTTTCACTCACTTTTCTTCACATTTCTTCTTTCTTCTTTCAAACTACTTGGATAACATCTAGGAAGGTTTCCACAAGTTTGCCACGGCAAACTAAGGTGGAACCTCACCACATTTGAGGTCCAAAGTAATATAAAAATTCTGCTTTGATGCATCCTTTTATTTCATGTATATTTTACTTGAAAGTTAGTGGAATCTTGTTCCCACCATGCTCCCAACTAAGCTTATAGTTGTGGGTTTGTGTTATGATTGATTTCCACCAAGAAATAAGGCTCAAAACCTCTTTAAAATTTTGCCCAAAATGTTCTAAGTGTTGAAACCATCCAGGCTTCCAACCTTCAAACTTGTTCCACTACCTCACTTGTATGTTTTGGTACAAAAATAATTTTCATAGAGTGACAAGGCTACATCACGTCCTCGAACATTTTCCATGCTCGAGATATATGCATCTAGTTTGCTCATTTGGTTGTTTTAGTTAGATAGTTAAAAATTAGTCTTACATTCATGATCAGCCGAACTTATCAACTAAGTTGATGAGTTTGTGCTTTGGTGAATCATACATTGAGGTTTAATGGATGAAAATCATCCTACCTCCATGCTTGACATACATGATAATACATGATGGATGAAATTATAACTTATACTATATAATATATAATATATACCTCATAACCAAATTCTTGATCCTAACCGGATTATGGTTAGATGTCAAGGACTTTGGTTAGATTATCTTCATTTCTAGACTCCTCATTTGTGATTCTAATGGGCAAGTTAGGACCTATGAAAACACATTAAAACTTAGTGTCCAAACGAGTATCTAGACAAGATATACTTTTGTGCACGTATACTTTCCATACAAATTCTGAATCCAAGCTCTCTACGAACTCCATATACTCACACGCCTTCGTTTCCCAAATGTAGGGAAACTTTGGTGCTACACACTCAATGACTCGTCAACTCACGTTTACTTTGGAAGCTTAGCAAATCGTGAGTGTACATGACCCCCCTTTTATTTTTCGACACTTTTGGGTGCAATACTTTTGACTTATTAAACTCACACAATCACATGCAAACACGCTTGACACAAACAAACAAACAAACAATCCATTATACATGCTTAATATGTGATGCTTAGAAATTCATACATGCTTGAATCCTTACTTGCACTATACTTTGTCATTAACTTCGTACAAGCCTCCCTTAACATGTATAGCGCTATAGGAGTAACACACCGCCCGTATTCTTGAGGTCATGTTAAGTCATACAAAAACGGTCTTGTCGTTGCGATGACAAGATTACGCTAGTAGGAATCTTTGGGTTGACAATTATAAGATGCATCCTAGTGTTGTAATGATATGTCTTAGTTTACGATTATGCCATGTGGATTCGTTTAAATCGTTGTATACTTATGCTAGTACTTCAAACTTATATGCTCGCCATTACTTTATATGTTGACATATACTTTAATATGTATTACGAGATCTTGATGATGATACGTTGAAAGAAATCTAGTCGGACGACTAGAAACACACTTTAAATTTTGTTTATGTATTGTACTTTGTTTCTTGTTCAAGATGTTATACTTTGCTTCCAAACGTTGTATTTCCGATTTAGAAATGACATGAAATTTTACTTGTGACAACTCGGACTTTAGACTTGCTTTGATGTAACGTTACGTGCTTACGAGAACTGAATTATATGATTTAATGAATGTTTTGGTTTTATGTGTATCATGTGTGCATGTATGTATTGAACCGCACAACACTTGGAAACCCGAATCGCACAACACCCTTGGACCGCACAAGCCTATTGGGCTTTACACTTGCTCGCGGACCATTAGAAGTAGCCGAGTGGGCTCGGCCCACTCCCCTTATGCGCAAACAAACAAAACACCCCTTAGGGACTTGTTTTCTCATTAGTTGCAAAACACACACACAAGTCACAAAACCCTAGAAGCTCTTATCCTCTCTCATTTCTCTTGAAGCCGACGGCACCCAAAGGCTCACGAGTTTGGAATTGTTCTTGCATCCTTCACCTTTCGGTTAGTGTTTGGTTATTAAATAGGTTGATGTTATGTGGTTTCACATGTTTTAGAATTGCATGACGATAAACTAGGGCTAATCCGGTTAGTGTTTGATGTTAAGTGCTTGCTAAATGATGCTTCGATTATGGGTTATTGAATGTTTGTAATCGGCTATAATAAGAATCGGTTTGATTAGGTTGCATGATAGTTTATGATTTTTGTAAATCACATGATCCGATTTGATGCTTGATTAAGTGCGAATTCTGCATTCTTGATGATGATGCTATGAACGTGTATGAATGTGTTTGATTTTGGAATGAAACTGTTGTTTGATCTGATTTCCGAAACTGCCTTAGATGTTTGCTAGAATCACGGATAAATCATTGCATGAATTATGGAAATCAGTTACACACTTGGTTGCGACCCAGATTGCGAGTCGGGAACCCACAGTCTCGACTCGAGACCACATCAGCATGAACCGAAACCACGGTTGCGAGTCCTGTTGCGACTCGTAACCAGACCATGACAAGCCGAGATCACCATTGCGACTCGTAACCTCCTGTTGCGACTCGTAATCTCCTGCTGTGACTCGTAATTCCCTGTTGCGACTCGAGATCGCCGGTTGCGACTCGAGACCAAGTATGCACGTGCACTGTTTTGGGCCTACACTGTCACGGGCCCAATCATTCTGGACCAAACCCTTTTGGACTTATGCAATTGACTGTCATGCGTTATGTATTTGGGCCGTGTATACCATTGGACCACTATTGGGCCGATATGTATTTGGTAGTATGTAATTGGGCTGATTGTCTTTTGGGCTTAGACATTGGATCACACAAGTTTAATATATTGGGCCGGGTTATGTTGGGCCGAGATTAGAACGCACAAGTTATGCTCTTGACTGCTAAGTGTTACCATGTTCTATAAGTGCTCGAAACATGTTAACTTGTATGTTTTATACGTGCAATACGTGAAGTCAAAACCTGACTTGTATACAAACCGTGATAGGACGTGGTTGACCATTTACTAGCTTATCTATACTCTTTATGTATCTGCCGAGCAAACCAAGGTGAGTTCACACAGCCAAGGCATGGGATTCCCGGGTTGGGAATTGGGTTGGAATGTTGATATGATATGATTTCTCGTACTTACGCAATCACTAGACTATAGACCATCGTCCTCAGGATAGTCAGGACACGTTACGTAAATCCTGCGTAACCCAGTAATTTCCATTTGTCTCCCGGGTCGGGAGGACACGTTACGTAAAGCCTACGTAACCCAATACCATCTACTGTCTTCCGGGTCGGAAGGACACGCTGCGTAAAGCCTACGTAGCCCCCCACGCGTACCACTGTCCTCGGGGAAGGGCACGTCACGTAAAGCCTACGTGACCCAGTACGTATTCCTGTTCTCGGTTTAAGAAGAACACATGGTCGCACTAGTCTAGTAAGTACCATAATGGGAATCCCCCATTGTTAAGGATAATTATGAGAATCCCTCACCAATAGTATATACATGCATGGGAAGCCCCCACTAGATGAACTTACGCATTTCTGTTACGAACTTACTTTCTGTGAACTCGCTCAACTAGTTTGTTGATTATTTGATGCATGCCTTGCAGGGCCTTAGGTACATTATGGAGCTTGCACAGGGAGGAGCAGGTCGTTGTGGGATATGGATCATGAACGATATTTGAACTTATAACTATTTTGGAGTTTACACTACTATGCTTCCGCTACTTAAACAATGTTTGGTTTTGAAACATCAATCATGTCATGATGAAATACATTAATTACTTTTATTATTAAATGCTATGTTTGATATGATTGATGGCTTGATCCTGGTCATGTCACGCCTCCAAGCGGTGGTACTCCGCGTGTGGATTTTGGGGGTGTGACAGATTGGTATCAGAGCCATTGGTTATAGAGAACTTGGTTTTAATATGGGAAAACATTTTTATTAAAACCAGACTATAACCAGAACAGTGCTCTCAACGATCCACAACGACGCTTCGCTCCACGTGCAAGACTCGACATCCTAGGTAATAAGGTTTATGTTTATTGCCTGTTTGCTAGAACTGCTTAGAACTTTGCTCGCATTACGTTTAGATACACATGATACTATAGCATGAGAATCCCTACGTGCTTACACTTTTCTGTCATCGCCCTACTCGCGAACCACTCTCACTTACGTTACTTTTACTATGAAGATCATGTCTGGAAGAATTAACATGACACAAGCCCAGCTAGAGGCTCTCGTTCAAGCTCAAGTTGCTGCGGCACTTGCAGCTGCTCAAGCGGGTAGTATATCCTGTAGTCATAACTCACGCTAGGATCTTTAGATCCTACATTCCTAAACTAGCCCTTGTATTTAAACTTTACCCTATTCGTACACAATACGTCAACCAGCGCAGCAAGTTTGCACCTTTAAGAACTTCATGGACTGTCGTCCAAGTACCTTCAGCGGCACAGAGGGGGCAGTGGGACTCCTCCACTGGTTCGAAAAGCTAGAGTCAGTATTCGAAATGTGCGAGTGCCCTGAGGCTCGCAAGGTCAAGTATGCAACCGGCACCTTGGAAGGAATCGCGCTAACCTGGTGGAATGCGCAGGTGCAAATTCTGGGGTTGGCAGCTGCTAACGCCACACCCTGGAACGATTTTAAGGAACTTATCAAGAGGGAGTATTGTACACGTGAAGATATTCACAAGTTGGAAGACGAGCTGTATAATTTGAAAATGGTTGGATCAGAGATCGAAGCGTATACTAAACGGTCGAATGAGCTGGCCGTGCTATGCCCAACTATGGTGGACCCTCCATACAAGCGCATCGAGATGTATCTCAAGGGGTTGGCACCAGAAATCCAGAGCCATGTTACCTCGGCTAATCTTGACAACATCCAGGAAATTCAGCGCCTCGCTCATCGCATCACCGACCAGGCAGTGGATCAGAATAAACTGCCTAAGCGTGTCAACGCTACTGCTACAGTCACTCCTTCAGCTACTCCTGCTACTACTAGCGACAGCAAAAGAAAATGGGATGGAGATTCTAGTAAAGGTTCAGCATCTGTTCAGTCTCAAGCTCAGCAACAGAAGACTGATCACTACCAGAGTCCTGGTCAGCAATCCTCTGGTGGCCATAGACGGGGAAGATATCAGGGTTTTCACCCCAAGTGCCACAACTGCAATAGGCACCATAGCGGCCCATGCGGCAAGGGTCGTTGCCAAAGGTGTCTTAAGATGGGTCACGAGGCTAAAGACTGTAGGAGCCCACGTCCTGCCAATCAGAACCAGCAACCGCAACAACCAGCTCCACAGAACCCACAGCAGCAACAGCAGCCACAGCGTGGAAACCGGGGATGTTTCCAGTGTGGGGCTGAAGGTCATTTCAAACGCGACTGCCCTCAGTTAAACCAGAATCGCAACAACAATAACCAGGGCAACGGGAACAACAACGGTGGGAACAACAACAACAATGGCAACGAGGCAAGAGGTCGAGCTTTCGTTTTGGGAAGAGGAGACGCAGTGAACGATCCCAACGTGGTTATGGGTAAGTTTCTCCTCGACAATATATATGTTACTGTTTTGTTTGATTCGGGTGCGGATACAAGCTATATGTCTGTGAAAATGTGTCAACTGCTAAAACGTGCACCAACACTTTTACCCACCAAACATGTAGTAGAGTTAGCTAACGGTAAAAGTCTAGAAGCCACGCACGTAGTTCAGGGTTGTAATCTTATCCTAGCTGGTCAAGCCTTCTCTATCGATCTCATTCCCATAGTATTGGGTAGCTTCGACGTCGTGATTGGGATGGATTGGTTGTCCCAACATCAGGCAGAGATCTTATGCAGCGAGAAGATTATTCATATTCCTCGTTCTGGTCAAGAACCTCTCAAAGTACAAGGCGACAGGAGTGGTGCGGTGGTTGGCATCATCTCTTTCTTGAAGGCTCAGAAATGCTTACGTAAGGGTCACACAGCCATTTTGGCTCTTGTTACGGATGCATCGACGAAGGAAAAGAGACTGGAGGATATACCAGTTGTACGTGACTTTCCTCAGGTATTTCCTGAAGACTTACCTGGATTACCTCCTCATCGTCAGGTCGAATTTCAGATCGAGCTCGCTCCAGGAGCAGCACCCATAGCTCGCGCACCATATCGTTTAGCTCCATCAGAATTGGAAGAACTGTCAAAACAGCTGCAAGAGCTCTTGGAAAAGGGCTTTATTCGTCCAAGCTCTTCGCCTTGGGGAGCTCCAGTGCTTTTCGTGAGAAAGAAAGACAGTATGTTCAGGATGTGCATCGACTACCGTGAACTCAACAAGGTGACGGTGAAGAACCGTTATCCTCTTCCGCGCATCGACGACTTATTCGACCAGTTGCAAGGGTCGAGTTACTACTCCAAGATAGACTTGAGGTCAGGGTACCATCAGCTGAGAGTCCGGGATGAGGACGTCTCCAAAACCGCATTCAGAACTCGTTATGGCCACTACGAGTTTCTTGTCATGCCGTTCGGGTTAACGAACGCGCCTGCCGTATTTATGGATCTTATGAACAGGGTGTGCAAACCCTATCTTGACAAGTTCGTCATAGTATTCATCGACGACATTCTGATCTACTCCAAGAGTCAGGAGGAACACGAGCAGCATCTACGCCTTATTTTGGAACTCCTTCGGAAGGAACAGCTATACGCTAAGTTTTCGAAATGCGACTTCTGGCTTCGTGAAGTCCATTTCTTAGGCCACGTAGTAAACAAGGATGGGATCCATGTCGATCCATCCAAGGTAGACTCGATCAGGAACTGGCCTGCACCGCGTACGCCAACGGAAATACGCCAATTCTTGGGTTTGGCAGGTTACTACAGACGGTTTATTAAAGACTTTTCGAAGATTGCGCAGCCGCTTACGCTACTGACACAGAAGGGTGTCACCTACCGTTGGGGAGATCCCCAGGAGACTGCTTTTCAGCACCTAAAGGATAGGCTTTGCAGTGCACCTATCCTCTCTTTGCCAGAGGGCACAGATGACTTCGTGGTTTATTGTGATGCATCCATTCGGGGACTTGGATGTGTGTTAATGCAGCGCGACAAAGTTATTGCTTACGCTTCGCGCCAACTTAAGATTCATGAACGGAACTACACGACGCACGATTTAGAGCTGGGAGCTGTTGTTTTCGCGCTTAAGATATGGCGACACTACCTGTACGGTACCAGGTGCACGATTTACACCGATCACAGGAGTCTCGAGCATATTCTTAAGCAGAAAGACTTGAACATGCGTCAACGACGATGGGTTGAACTACTGAACGATTATGAATGCGCCATCAAGTACCATCCAGGCAAAGCCAATGTTGTGGCTGATGCCCTCAGTCGAAAAGACACTTTACCTCGGCGCGTGCGAGCGCTACAGCTTACGATTCAGTCTAGCCTTCCTGCACAGATACGAGATGCTCAGGTAGAAGCATTAAAACCCGAAAACGTCAAGGCCGAAGCCTTACGCGGCTCACGACAGCAAATGGAACAGAAGGCAGACGGCGCCTACTATGTAACGGGGCGTATTTGGGTCCCACTTTATGGCGGTCTACGCGAACTTGTGATGGATGAAGCTCACAAGTCTCGTTACTCGGTACATCCAGGGTCGGACAAAATGTACCACGACATTAGCACTACTTATTGGTGGCCTAGTATGAAGACCCATATCGCGACCTACGTCGGCAAATGCTTGACCTGTGCGAGAGTCAAGGTCGAATACCAGAAACCAGCGGGTCTACTTCAGCAGCCTAAGATACCTCAATGGAAATGGGAAGAAATTTCCATGGATTTTGTTACAGGCCTACCTAGATCCCAGCGGGGGAATGATACCATATGGGTGATCGTGGATCGACTCACTAAGTCTGCACACTTCCTACCTATAAAGGAAATGGATAAGTTCTCCACTCTCGCAGACGTCTATCTTAAAGAAGTTGTTTCGAGGCACGGAGTGCCCACATCCATTATTTCGGATCGCGATGCACGATTCACGTCAGAACTTTGGCAAGCAATGCATAAATCTTTCGGCTCACGATTAGACATGAGCACAGCATACCACCCTCAGACGGATGGGCAGTCTGAGCGAACAATCCAAACTCTCGAAGACATGCTTCGGGCATGCGTTATCGATTTCGGCAACGGCTGGGAAAAGCATCTCCCTTTGGTGGAGTTCTCGTATAATAATAGTTATCACACCAGCATCCAAGCCGCTCCATTCGAGGCATTATACGGGCGTAAATGCCGGTCACCTCTCTGTTGGGCAGAGGTGGGGGATAGTCAGATTACAGGTCCAGAGATTGTAGTGGACGCCACAGAAAAGATTGCACAGATACGACAACGCATGGCGGCAGCATGCGACCGTCAGAAAGCCTACGCCGACAAGCGTAGAAAGCCTTTGGAATTTCAGGTCGGGGACCGGGTTTTATTAAAAGTTTCACCCTGGAAGGGTGTAGTATGTTTTGGCAAACGGGGTAAACTAAATCCGCGGTATGTCGGACCATTCGAAATCATAGAAAAGATTGGCAAAGTAGCATACAAGCTAAACCTACCAGCTGAACTCGGGGCAGTTCACAATGTCTTTCATGTGTCGAACCTAAAGAAGTGCCTATCAGATGAAAACCTCATCATTCCTTTCAAAGAACTCACTATCGACGAGCGGTTGCAGTTCGTCGAGGAACCAGTTGAAATCACGGACCGGGATGTGAAGGTCCTCAAAAACAAGAGAATCCCTCTTGTTCGAGTACGTTGGAACTCCAAACGTGGCCCAGAGTACACCTGGGAACGCGAAGACAGGATGACAGAAAAGTACCCCCAATTGTTCGCGAACAGTACAACCACTGCTGAGGCTGAAGCTACTACTTCGGAATTTCGGGACGAAATTCGAGATCAACGGGGGGAGGATGTGACACCCCAGGAAAATCAGTGAACAGTACAGTTTACCTAGCTTCCTCAGTGAGTGCATACCAAATTTCGGGACAAAATTTCCAATTAGTTGGGGATAATGTGACAACTCGGACTTTAGACTTGCTTTGATGTAACGTTACGTGCTTACGAGAACTGAATTATATGATTTAATGAATGTTTTGGTTTTATGTGTATCATGTGTGCATGTATGTATTGAACCGCACAACACTTGGAAACCCGAATCGCACAACACCCTTGGACCGCACAAGCCTATTGGGCTTTACACTTGCTCGCGGACCATTAGAAGTAGCCGAGTGGGCTCGGCCCACTCCCCTTATGCGCAAACAAACAAAACACCCCTTAGGGACTTGTTTTCTCATTAGTTGCAAAACACACACACAAGTCACAAAACCCTAGAAGCTCTTATCCTCTCTCTCGTTTCTCTTGAAGCCGACGGCACCCAAAGGCTCACGAGTTTGGAATTGTTCTTGCATCCTTCACCTTTCGGTTAGTGTTTGGTTATTAAATTGGTTGATGTTATGTGGTTTCACATGTTTTAGAATTGCATGACGATAAACTAGGGCTAATCCGGTTAGTGTTTGATGTTAAGTGCTTGCTAAATGATGCTTCGATTATGGGTTATTGAATGTTTGTAATCGGCTATAATAAGAATCGGTTTGATTAGGTTGCATGATAGTTTATGATTTTTGTAAATCACATGATCCGATTTGATGCTTGATTAAGTGCGAATTCTGCATTCTTGATGATGATGCTATGAACGTGTATGAATGTGTTTGATTTTGGAATGAAACTGTTGTTTGATCTGATTTCCGAAACTGCCTTAGATGTTTGCTAGAATCACGGATAAATCATTGCATGAATTATGGAAATCAGTTACACACTTGGTTGCGACCCAGATTGCGAGTCGGGAACCCACAGTCTCGACTCGAGACCACATCAGCATGAACCGAAACCACGGTTGCGAGTCCTGTTGCGACTCGTAACCAGACCATGACAAGCCGAGATCACCATTGCGACTCGTAACCTCCTGTTGCGACTCGTAATCTCCTGCTGTGACTCGTAATTCCCTGTTGCGACTCGAGATCGCCGGTTGTGACTCGAGACCAAGTATGCACGTGCACTGTTTTGGGCCTACACTGTCACGGGCCCAATCATTCTGGACCAAACCCTTTTGGACTTATGCAATTGACTGTCATGCGTTATGTATTTGGGCCGTGTATACCATTGGACCACTATTGGGCCGATATGTATTTGGTAGTATGTAATTGGGCTGATTGTCTTTTGGGCTTAGACATTGGATCACACAAGTTTAATATATTGGGCCGGGTTATGTTGGGCCGAGATTAGAACGCACAAGTTATGCTCTTGACTGCTAAGTGTTACCATGTTCTATAAGTGCTCGAAACATGTTAACTTGTATGTTTTATACGTGCAATACGTGAAGTCAAAACCTGACTTGTATACAAACCGTGATAGGACGTGGTTGACCATTTACTAGCTTATCTATACTCTTTGTGTATCTGCCGAGCAAACCAAGGTGAGTTCACACAGCCAAGGCATGGGATTCCCGGGTTGGGAATTGGGTTGGAATGTTGATATGATATGATTTCTCGTACTTACGCAATCACTAGACTATAGACCATCGTCCTCAGGATAGTCAGGACACGTTACGTAAATCCTGCGTAACCCAGTAATTTCCATTTGTCTCCCGGGTCGGGAGGACACGTTACGTAAAGCCTACGTAACCCAATACCATCTACTGTCTTCCGGGTCGGAAGGACACGCTGCGTAAAGCCTACGTAGCCCCCCACGCGTACCACTGTCCTCGGGGAAGGGCACGTCACGTAAAGCCTACGTGACCCAATACGTATTCCTGTTCTCGGTTTAAGAAGAACACATGGTCGCACTAGTCTAGTAAGTACCATAATGGGAATCCCCCATTGTTAAGGATAATTGTGAGAATCCCTCACCAATAGTATATACATGCATGGGAAGCCCCCACTAGATGAACTTACGCATTTCTGTTACGAACTTACTTTCTGTGAACTCGCTCAACTAGTTTGTTGATTATTTGATGCATGCCTTGCAGGGCCTTAGGTACATTATGGAGCTTGCACAGGGAGGAGCAGGTCGTTGTGGGATATGGATCATGAACGATATTTGAACTTATAACTATTTTGGAGTTTACACTACTATGCTTCCGCTACTTAAACAATGTTTGGTTTTGAAACATCAATCATGTCATGATGAAATACATTAATTACTTTTATTATTAAATGCTATGTTTGATATGATTGATGGCTTGATCCTGGTCATGTCACGCCTCCAAGCGGTGGTACTCCGCGTGTGGATTTTGGGGGTGTGACATTACTTATTAAATACTTGTCACAAATAGTCATTATGAAGTCACCTGCAATCTCATTTTCGTCTCACTCTAATGTTTTCCGCCATCGGTTGGGGTGTGACAAATACAATCGATGACAACATATAAATGACACAAGGTTCAATCCTTGGTGGGGGTGGTGTATATTTAGAGGGGAAAATCTTTGTCGTTCAAAAAAAAATATATATATATGTTAACATTAGTGTATTTGTCAACTGAATGAACAAATCCTGCCATTGATTTACATCATCAAATCGTAAAATACAATAGTGTATTTTCATCATCAAATCTTGGTCATTGATTTACACTTCTGTATTGATAATCAAGAGCTAGCATTAGTTCACTAATGTTCATAATTAATGGGGTTGTTCACAAATGAACTTAACCATATATATATATAGGAACGGGATCATGAGAGAACGATTTGAAGTGTAAGAACAGTGAGAATGATTTTCAGCCATAGGATCTTTGTTATTTGTGGCTAAGATGATGTGGTGGCATTTTTGTAAATAATGAGAACCTTATAACTACCAGGAGGGGTAAAATTGGAAGATCCATACAAGGGTGCATATGCTATTCACATGCCATTTTCCCCCATTATATTTAAACGTCAATAACTTTTTTATACGTGTTTATTTTTCTAAAAAAAATTACACCATAAAACTCAACGTTTTTTTATCTTTCCAACGAGTATACTATTGATATACTTTTCGAAAAAAATGAAATGGATTTTATGGCGTTTTTCTGAACTGGGTGTTTTATGGCGTTTTAGACTAGTTATTTTTAGGGCGTTTTTCTAAACGATGTGTTTTTATGGCGTTTTAACTAGGTATTTTCATGGCGTTTTTCTGAACTGAGTGTTTTATGGCATTTTAAACTAACTTTTTTCATGGCGTTTTTCCGAACTGAGTGTTTTATGGCGTTTTAACTGGGTATTTTCATGGCGTTTTTCTGAATTTGGTGTTTTATGGCGTTTTATTTGAACACCCAGTTCATGTGTGTGGGTTTTTTGACAATATCACTTAGTGTAATTTAGCATCAATGCCACATGTCAACTCCAAAATTGTTCTCACCGTTCTCACACTTTTCACCATTCTCTCTAAATCCTGACCCTATATATATATATATATATATATATATATATATATATATATATATATATATATATATATATATATATATATATATATATATATATATATATATATATAGGGAGCCGCTAAAATAAAACCACCTCCAGTTGTAAGAACCACGAGAACCACTTTCAACCAATCAGATTTTGCCACTCAAAAGGTTATTTTGGTCTTTTAACACTAAATGTCATTTCCCCACCCTCTATCCTCATTTATAATTGTCAGAAGTTTCTCTCTCCACCTTTTTAAAACTCCATATCCTCTCTCCTCTTAAACCACATCACTTCTTTAAACTCTTGAACCCTAGAGCTTCAGACAAACACCCTCTCATTACTCTCCCCTCTCTCTCGAATACATAAAGCAAATCACAGGGAACCAAAACCTTCATCTCTCCCTCTCGATATACACATCAGGCGACCACAACACCCTCCTTAACTCTTCTTCGCTCACCACTCAACCCCTCCCCCCACCCCTGCTCAACTAAACGACCGGCCACCACTGTGGTGGTGGCGACACACAGCGACGGCAGAGACGGAGAACAGAAATGGAAGCACAGTGAGAGAGAGAGAGACGAGGCGGAGCCGGCGACGGTAGTACCACCGTGACGGCGGCTGTGGTGCATCTGTTTCACGGTGGCGGTGGCACGATGTTTGCGGCGGTGGAGGTTCTCCGACGAGTCCATTTACGTTGATGGTGATGTTCAGTTTAAAAATTGTTCAACTTCAGAAGGGTTCGGTTAAGGTTGGTTTTCTGGTCTTCGGGTTTTGTTCACGGCTCGGTCAGACTCAGATTCAAGTTTGGTTTAGTTCACCAGTGGTGTGAGTTTGGTTACGGTTCGAGTCTTGGTTCTGTGCGGGGCAGATTTCATTGATTTATATGACGGCTCGGGTCACGGTCCGGTTTGGATTCAGTCAAAGTTCGGGTCAAAGCTGGTCAATCGCTGCTCGAATGGTAACACATATGACTTCTTACATACCGTTTTGGCGAAAACACTGAAATATAGATTGTAATTATTTTCTTTATACCAAAATTTGGGTATCTATGTTTTTTTTTTATTTAGGTGTCCGATCAGGTTTTACATTGATGAAGGGTTTTCTGTTTTGTAAATATGTGCAGGGTTTCATATTGAGGTGATTTTGTTTAAGAATTCCATTGACAACCCACATGGGCTGGGGAACACTGGAAGATGGTTGGGCTTGTCGGAAGCTTTGGGCCTTTTTGGGGGTGGTTTGCTTGATTCTGTGGGTTTGTTTGTTTTACAGGTGACCGATTGAAAGCGGTCCAGATGGTGCTCGGTGGTGCCCGGTGGTGCCGATGGTGCCCCGTTGCGCCGATGGTGCCCCGTGGCGCCGATGGTGCCAGATTGGGGGTTGAGTTGTGTTCTTGATTCAGAGGGGTATTTTTGATATGTTTTGGGGGTTTGAATTGTGTTCTTTGATTTCTATTTTTGATTTGGATTCTTGATTATGTGGGTTTTGATCCGTTGGATTGGGCGGGGATGATGGAAAAAAAAACGTATATTTTGATGACGATGGCGCGGCAAGGACGGTGGAGGGTAGGTTTTTGAACCTGCAACCCTACTTTTGCAGCCTTTTGATTATTGGATAATGTGAGCCAAACCCCTTTTTTGTGAGATACACTTTGTTTTGATGCTGTTGGTTTTTTATTGTTCCCCCCTAGTCGATGATGATAACAATATGTCTGAGACACCTCCAGAGTTTGCGATTTCTGGGTGCGTTCGTTTTTGCGTAAAAAAGTTTTTGTAAAAAAAAAGTTAAACCGCAAACTTTTTAACGTAAAACGTAAAAACGTTAAACGTAAAACGTAAAAAGTTGTACGTAAAACGTTAAAAGGTTCACGTAAGACATAGAAAGTTTTACGTAAGCCGTAAAACGTAAAACGTAAAAAGTTTTACGTAAAACGTAAAACGTAAAAACGTAAAAAGTTTTACGTAAAAGGTAAAACATAAAAAGTGAAAAAATCGGCGCGTTAAAAAACGTGTAAAAACGGCGCGTTAAAAAAAACCACGCTTGAAAACACGGCGCGTTAAAAAAAACGACGCTTGAAAAGGCCCGGCGTAAAAATGGCGCGCCAAAAAACAACGCTTGAAAAAACCCGGCGTGCAAAAACCGGCGCGTAAAAAATTTTGTATTGTTCAAAAAATTTGAATTTAAAAATGCTTTTAATAAAAAAAATTCTTTTTAAAAAATCAAAAGTAATATAATAAAACAAAAAAGTAATAATAAAATAATAAAAACAAAAAGACAAAAAAGTAATTTTACTAAACTACCCTTTTTGATTAAAATATTAGAGTGGGGATCATACGGAAAGTGTGTTTTTCCTAGAAAGTCTAGGAAGCGATCTGGGCCATCCAATGGGTGTGTTTAATGGTTGAGATCATCTTGGTGGCATTTTGGTAATATGTGTTTCTTAAAAATAGGATTATTTAATTAATCAGGGGTAGATATGTCATTTAGCTTGTTTTAAATATGGAAATAACTGTCATTCCATAACCACCCCACATTTCTTGCGATTTTTTTTTCTCTCTCTCTCTTTCTCTCCCTTTCTCTCTCTTTCTCTTTCTCTCTTCCTTCTATCATTCATGAAGAAACACATCAAGAAAACACATCGTATTAATCTGCTTGCTAATCTGCTTGTTGTTAAAACACAGTGTCAAGAAATCCTCCAGCATTACCAGCATGGATGGTAAAACATAGCTTATGAATCTGCTTGCTGTTAAAACACAATGTCAAGAAATCCTCCAGCATTACCAGCTTGCTAATCTGCTTGCTGTTAAAACACAGCGTCAAGAAATCCTCCAGCATTACCAGCATAGATGGTAAAACACAACGTATGAATCCGCTTGTTGTTAAAACACAGCGTATGAATCTGCTTGAATGCTAAAACACAACAGTATGAATCTGCTTGCTGTTAAAACACAACTGTGTGAATCTGAATGCTAAAACACAACTGTATGAATCTGCTTTGCTGTTAAAACACAACTGTATGAATCTGAATGCTAAAACACAACTGTATGAATCTGCTTGTTGTTAAACACAACTGTATGAATCTGAATACTAAAACACAACTGTATGAATCTGCTTGCTGTTAAAACACATCACCAAGAACAAGCTGATGGTTTTGCAGTTAAATGTTAATAACCATCTCCACAATCAACAAGTGTGTTTGAAACCATGATTTTTCTCTCTGAAAAATTTATTGAATACGAATACTGCTGGTGAAGAAGAAAACGATAGAAAGAATTGTATATACATATGATTTGAATGAGATTTGGATGAGATTTAGATTCGAAACACAACCAAAATTCCGAAAATCATGGACATAATCAGTTATCTTCGAGATCATGGAATGTTAGTTAATGAAATATAAATTCCAAAAATAAATTAAAATGTAAATTACATAATTGCCCTTCTAGTTAAAATAACTCAATGCCACATGTCCAATTCTCATTGCTTCCTAGACTTTCTAGGAAAAATACACTTTCTACTCAACTCCTACTCTAAAATATTAAAGACATAATAAGAAAAAATGTATTTAATATTAATTTTAGTTATTTTTAATATCATCCATCCATCTTCTTGATCTAATGGTTAGGAACCGGTTCTCCCGGTTCTTACAACTGGAGGTAGTTTTCATATATATAGGGGAGCGCTAAAATGAAAACCACCTCCAGTTGTAAGAACCGAGAGAACCAGTTTCTAACCATTAGATCAAGAAGATGGATGGATGATATTAAAAGTAACTAAAATTAATATATATATATATATATATATATATATATATATATATATATATATAGGATTAGGTTCAAACGTGAACAAAATCTCAAGAGTGAACTGCGTGAACTGATCTTGGCCCTTGATTTTTATGATCTTGAGATTAAAGTGAGTGGCATGATGGTAATTATTTGGTTAATTTTTTCCATTTAATTAAATACAAAAAGGGTATATGTGTAATTTCAATCTTAAATTGATTGCATAAACCTCTCACAAATCAAGTAATCAATTATCCCCTTAAATTGATTGCATAAATCTCTCACAAATCAAATCAAGGATTAGGAAAGATGTAACTTAATTCAATTATTAAAATAATTATTTGTTTAAATGCGATGTACACATGTGTATTCTGATTTTGCCCTATTTTTAATGCGATGTACACATGTGTATATCGTCTGTTTTTGTGATATCTCAGAATTTTTTTTGTATTGAATGTTGATGTACACCTGTGAATTACTGTACACATATGTACGATGCTAAGTACACATGTGTACTGTTCTATTTATATCCAAGTACACATGTGTATACCGTTGAATTATGAAGCTTACGTGGATCTTAAAAATCAAAATTTGAATTCTGATGATGAAATTTGAAATAAAAATTAAAATTGAAATTTGGTGATTTGTTGTTTGTTTTGATAATTATCTTATTAATAAATAAACATAATGTGGATAATGAATTTAAATTAGGAAAGATGTAACTTAATTCAATTATTAAAATAATGATTTAAATCTAATTTTTTATATAATTAGAATCCTACCCTTAACAACCAAAAAGGAAATCAAGGGTCCATATCTGTTCACGCAGTTCACTCTTGGGAGGTTGTTCACGCTGGAACCCTACCCTATATATATATAGAAAAAGTATATCGTACATTACGGCTTAACGTACTTCACGTACGACAACGTGCGTGATTTGTTCTATAATATGCGTGATTAATGTTTTCTATATGCGTGATTTTTGTGTTTCAACATGCGTGATTTTGGATTTTTGAGTTATAACGTGCGTAATTTTAAAATGAACGTGCGTAATTACTTGTCGTACGTGATGTACATTAAGCCGTAGCCGTAATGTACGTTAACCTTCCTCTATATATATATATAAAGTTATGATAACAGTAACTAAATAATATATACAAATTTACATATAAAAATATAACTATAGATAAACGTATAAAAATCAACTAATATATAATAAACGAATCGATCCCGATATGAGTTTGAGATTGAAAATCAACTCACGAGATAAACTCTAGAAATCGAGCTCGGAACGAGCTGAGCTCAAGCTTAAACATAAGACCGTCCGTAGTGGGCGGTATTTTTTCCAAAAAAAGCCACCAATCACACCCAATAATGCCCACGAATCGCCCCCAGGGTGTGTTTGAACTTTTATTTGTTTTGGCGTGTTTTGAATCACGCGGTTGGGGTGAAAAGTTGACCAATCAATCCGTTGCAACGGTCAAAAAGCAATGGCTAGTTTTTTTTTTCCATTTCTCACCTATATATATGTATACACGCTTCCACTCTATTTTTACAAACAAAAACCTCTACAATCTCAAATATTATACCATTTTTATAAAAAAATGGTTTCCCCTAGTTCCTCGTCCATCGCAAATTATTACTATGTACGCTTGTATAATCATACACAACATGATTTTGGAAGACAAAGGAAAGACAATATGCTAGAATTATGTACCGGAAGCCGTTCAGGAGGAGCATCCGCAAGCGTTAATGGAAGAAAGAGTGAATAATGCACGAGAATTGCGTTATGAACCCTACCATTCCGCGTTAACGGTTGATTTGGTACAACACGCATGGTCGGTTCGGTATATCCCACCTGAGGGTGAAGAAGAAACGGAGAATGAGGAAGACAAAGTTGGCGAGAATGACGAAAGCGAAGACGAAAATTAATGTATTTTATTTTTTTAGTAATTTTTTTAACTTTACCCCTTTTTATTTTTTTTATTTTTAATATTGTATTTTTTTTTATTTAATGAAGTATTATTAGTTTTTAATTTAAACAAAAATCAATAATTGTGTAATGATTGGTTGGGGCATTATTGGGCATTATCCCACTACGCTTATTTTGTAAAAACGTCCAATAATGCCCCGTTGCTGACTGGAATGTCAAATGACTGAAAACTCCAAGGATGAGGACATTATTTCTAAAGCCACCACTACAGATGGTCTATGTAATTTTCGATTTGTGATTTCATATAAAATATTTTAATAGAAAAAAACAGTTTTAATTTGAAATGTGACACATATTGGATTGCACATGAAGGCATATTCGTTCAAGATTAAAGAGAAAAGGTACAAACCCATGTTTCATGTCAAAAGATATGAAGGTACAAGTGTTAGAAACCTAAGTTACAACAATATAGGCATGGCTCTCTTGTTACAGTAGAAAGCAAGCAACGAATGTACCTCAAAAGTTCTTCACGGGCGTTTCACATGGATATGGACCATTCATATATTCTCTTTGTTATTACCACATTTACATTTATGATACTATATGCATTAAAGATTTGTACTTTATGCAGTATATGTAGTTTCACCAATTAGGTTTTCGTATGTTTCAAGCATTTACAAGTTGTAACAATACCCTTTTGATGATGATTAAATTAGCGTACCAATACCAATTATTAAGTCCGTCATATAAAAAACTATTATCGCGAGACAAAGGTATATACTATCGGAAAGAAAAGCGTTTCACCCTCCATTTAATTGCTCTTTATTTGAAAATGACAATACTTAATTAAGTTTGAAGTTGTTTGGCCATGTATCATATCAATCTTAATTGTCGCATTTAACTTATGAATGTTAAAAACTATGGGGACTTAAGTTGTACTAAAGATTTGAATTGGACTTTAAGTGTACTTTTAAAAGGTGTAGGTGCTAGTTTCACCAACTTTAATAGTATGGGGACCGCTTATGTATTCACTTATGCAGAAAGAAATCAACAAAGGTGTGGTTTACAAAAACTTTATCTACTTTCTTATCTTCAATTTTCAGAAATTATTTGTATGTTTCATATTCAATTTTAAAAAAAAAAATTAAAAAAGATATTTCTTAAAATGAAAATATTTCGTAATCAATGGTGGGGTGGCGACTGACGAATGCCGAGAGTGATGATCAATGGTTAAGTGACAACGATGAATAATAACCAGTGCGGTGATAGCCTATGGAAGTTGGTGACATTCCCAAATTGCCATTGATTGGAGGCAGTTGGTGGAGTTAGGTAGCTGATGAAGGCCAATGGTGACGGGTGGCGGCTGATGACAATGTTTGGAAAAGTTTATCAAATATTAAGTTTGTGTGTTATTACGTATTTGATCTTCGAATGACATCGTTGCCGTATATTTTCAGACAATAACACATTGTATTTTCGAACAATTACAAAAGAATTCTGAAAAAAATAGAACTCGCATATTAGGAATTAACATGGTTGAATCACATCATATCATAATATTATATATATGATTATCAATATATGTATTTTCTTGATCATAAATTATACATTACTATTAAAACTTTAGTCAATTTCATTAAACTGGACCGGTAAAAATTCCACATCTGAAAAATTGAAAACCGATTGATTTTGACACCAAACTATGTTTAACAAGAATGTACATTTTTTTGTTATGCAAAAACAATGTCATACTAAGAGTTTAAAGAAAGAAAAAAAAAATTGTCACATCAAAGAGCAAAAATGAGATCGTCCTTGAATGCACCCCATGTGCAATTTGTCACCCCCTACCCACCCTTCATTATAAAGATTCCCACATTTAATTTGGTCAAAAACAATGGCTAAAATCATTTTTAACCCCCCTTCAAAATAGCTACCATTTATATTCATGGCGTATGATCCTTTTTATCAAAACAAACTTTTAAAATGGTCTTTGAGGTTTGGTTACTTTTGCCATTTTAGTCTAAAATTCAGACATTTTAAATCTGTGTCCCTGTGGTTTCAATTTTGTTAACATTTTCATTCAAAATCAAAATCTGGTAAGATTTTTCAGTTAACATCCAGTTTTTTTGTCTTTTCCTCCCTTTTAACGAAGGGCAAAACGGTCTTTTTATATTTTATTATAACAAATTAAAAAAATCTGACCATTTTGCCCTTTTATTAAAAGGGAAGAAAATGACAAAAAAATTGAATGTTAAACTAAAAAATCTGAGCAGATTTTGATTTTGGATGAAAATAACAACAAAATTGAAACCACAGGGACACAGATTCAAAATGTTTAAATTTTGGACTAAAGTGGCAAAAGTGACCAAACCTCAGGGACCATTATAACATTTACTCTTTTATCAATTAATATTACTTGTCAATGATAGATTATACGATTTAAACTTAGACCTCTTAGGTTCACAATACACATAAAATTTTTGTTAATTTATGTGGAAAGAGTTAAAGGATCCTGTATAAAGTCATACTTTTGTAAAAAGTGTGAGAAAATAATTTGGTGATGATAAGTGTCCTCAATCTTAATTAATTCAAAAGGGTATATTAGTAATTTACCTTTCTTATCAATTAATTGAGTTTCAAGATAACTGAAAAAAAACTGTCGTCCTATTTTTTTGCAAGATCCAATTCCATTTTCACATACGTATCATTTCTTCATCATCTTAATCGCAACATCTTTTAATCGTATATTGTTCATATCTTCTTTTCATCATCTTTAAATTGCAATACAATGTTTTTTGGATTCCAAATAAAACACCATGACTTGAATCATAGTCAATGTCTCCAGAATGTATCCAGATGTTTTAAAACACCACGCCATGAACAATGTCTACAGAGAAAACACCATGACTTGAATCATACTCATGGTGTTTTAAATTCTGGGAATGTTTTGTATTAATTCTCCAGATGTTAATACACCATGGATATAATCACAATATAATGTTTTTTGGATTCCAGATAAAACAACATGACTTGAATCATAGTCATGGTGTTTTAAAATCTGGGAATGTTTTGTATTGATAAAACACCATGACTTTGAATCATAGATGTTTAAAACACCACGCAATGAACAATGTCTCCAAATAAAACACCATGACTTGAATCATAGTCATGGTGTTTTAAAATCTGGGAATGTTTTGTATTAATAAAACACCATGCCTTGAATCATAGATGTTTAAAACACCACGCAATGAACAATTTTCTAGATAAAACACCATGAATTGAATCATAGATGTCTAAAACACCACGCCATGAACAATGTCTCCAGATAAAACACCATGACTTGAATCATAGTCATTGTGTTTACGATTTTTATACAATGTCTCCAGATAAAACACCATGACTTGAATCATAGATGTTTAAAACACCACGCCATGAACAACGTCTCCAGATAAAACACCATGACTTGAATCATAGTCAATTTATCCAGTTGTTTTAAAACACCACGCCATGAATCTGATTACAGTTCTCGTTATGATAATATATGACGAATATGTAACCAAAGACCTCCTACAATTAAGGTGAATCATTAATTTCGATATTTAAGGAAAAAGGAGTAAATGTAGGAGTTTTTTGGTCGTGTGTGATATGGTTATCATATTTCAAACATTGAAAAAGACACTATTTCCCTTCAATTTACATAAGGTCCCTCTAATTAAAACACAATTTACATTTTTATACTCTATTGATCTCAACCATTAGATCAAATATCCAATGGTTTAAAACACTTCTTACCCTTCTTACATTTTAGACACTTTTTACCATATCCTTACCCTGTGGAAAGATATTGATGTTATACATCTAAAATATTACATTTGGATGCTTCTACAAAACAACTTAGAAAGTTAGAAACTTAATATTACAATTTGATTTCTAGAACGATACTCGGGTAATAGCAATGCAGAGGGGTGTCGGGTTCCAATTGTAGTTGGAACTATACCTGTCGAGAACATGGTAAGTGTGATGCTCGAGTAGTCGAGTCTAAAGGTTGTGTTTCACAGGCGTATAATCTCACCGTAGAGCCAATGGTGGTAAGTGGTGATGTTGTGTGGTATCTTGGAGCAGGGGGTTCAGGGTTGTATAAAACCTGGGGTGATCATGGGCAAGGTCGTATAAAACCCGGCTTTCTTTCGGTTAGTTGCGAGTTAGTTGGTTAAATACATTTTACTCCCATATCATACTCCCTCATATCGTCACATTTGACCTGTTTCCGTCTAAGCTAGTTTTTTTTTTTTTTTTCTAACTTTAACGGGGTAAAAGTTTTGACCAATCAACAAGAAAACATGGCTTGAATCAACTCATTCATAATTCAAAAGTAAATGGCTCAAAATTTTGGGCTGATAAAAATATTCATAAAAATTAGCGAGACAGACCAAATCTGACTTCAGCATACCTCCAAACTTATTCCGAGAGTAGAAGTAACATTTTTTTTAACTTTTCTTCTCATCGGAGCCTTGAGGTTGCGCCTCATGCACATCTGGCTCCAAATAAGGTATGTAGAAGACTGGGATGAAGAAATTGTGAGTGGTTTACTTGATGAAAAGAATGAAATGTATAAGAAATGAGAGATGCAATATCTAGTTGTACATAAAACTTAATTGGTTGTATCTAGAACATTGCCTCGTGTAAATATCCTAAAAAAACTAAAAGAGGCAATTTCGACTCACTTACACATGCATGAGTTGATTCAGGTAAACTTTATAGCTTAGACCACCCGTAATGGTTTTTTTTTTTAATTTTTTTTGCGTTTTTTTCTCAAAAAAAAGCCCAACAATGCCCTTTAACCGCCCCAGGGCGTTTTTCTGGAAAAAAATGGCTTTGGCGTTCTTTTTTCCATGCCTTGTTCAATTCTTTTGGCCAATGACATTTTTTAGATGGTCTTTTTTATTTAATGGTTTAACACCTCTTTTAACATAATGCCCCACAATGTTCACATTATTGCACCATTTTAGAAAAACTCCTCTCAATGGCTCATTGCTGACTAAACTGACACATGACGCAAAACATTCAAGAATGAGAGCATTATTTGTGTCTTCCACTATACATGGTCTTATGGGTAAAACAATATAGAGTTGATTCAGGTAAACTTTATAGCTTATAGGTAAAACAATGTAAAAAACTTCAAAGAAATGGGTCACGTCAAAGGTCTCCCAAGGTGTGTTTTAATTTCATAAAACCCCCGAAATTATTTTTTTCTGAAAAATGAAAATTACTGTAGAAATAATATGATTGGTCCAAATAAATTTGACACACTTTTTTTTTTTTTTGAACGGCCAACAAATTTTATTCATTTATTCAAAAGGGCCAACCAAGTGTTAGCCCACACCATATTACAACCAACTTAAAGAAATACTACATTACATCCATTTTCCATAATTTTCAAAACTGCACCAATCCGCCCAACTTAACTCTTTGAACCTCGATCGGCTACCGATCCATAAAAATCCCAATTGCTTTATCTCGTTCATTATTTGGTCGACTTTGACTTCCTTCCCATTGAACACCAAGTCATTTCTACTTTTCCACACAACCCATAGTGCTATCTGCATAATGCCATATATAAGTTTCCTCCATTTTTTGCATCCTCTAACCTGTTTATGCCAGCCCAAGATATCCTTAATTCCAAACCCATATATACTTGACATCTTGCACCATTTCGACACCAGCTCCCATACCTTCTGTGCCAACTCGCATCCCACAAATAAATGGTCCACATCCTCAACATACAAGCCACATATTTTACATCGTATTTCACCGACGGCGACGTTCCTTCGAGCTAGAGCTGCAAGAGTTGGAACCCGATCCAAAGATAACCTCCAAGCTAGAAAGTTAACCTTTATCGGTATCCAGTTATTCCATTCGAAATCATTCCCCAAATCTGTAAATCGAGCCGCTTGTAGACTGTTTTTTAGACTCTTAACCGAAAACATTCCAGATTCTTCAAGACTCCATCTCCAGCGATCCTCCCCATTTCCCAATACTGCTGCACCCAATTCCGAGGTCAACATCTGCAATTCAGTCGCTTCATCTGGCGAGACCGGCTGCCGTAACCAGTTAAAGTCCAACACTATCCTTCCGTCCACTACTTTAATCCGCTCCGATATCCTTGCATTTTTTACTCTTTCTAGACAGTACAATCTCGGGAACCTGATTTGTAGAGTGTCTTCTCCTAACCAACATTCTTTCCAAAAAGCTACCGTGCTGTTTTCTCCAGGATTTGCCCGGCAACATCTGACCAGGCTTATCCCACATTTATCCAGATCGCCAGCCACTTTGAACACTTGTTTCCACGGCCCTGCAATTGTTAGTTTCCTTGGTATAGGGTTCCACGTTCTCTCGCTATGATGGATGCTCCATATAACCTTACGCCACAAGCTCTCTGGATCTGTTTTGAACCTCCACCACCATTTGGCAAGCATAGCCAAATTTGCGTCTTTCAATGACCCAACACCCACCCCCCCTAGATCCTTTGGAGTCATAACATTCGGCCAAGCAACCCAACTCATCTTTCCTTTTTCCGGTGTTATTCCCCATAAAAACTCCCGTCTTAACCTCTCTAGCTGGTCAATTACACCCGACGGAGCTCTATATATAGAAAAGTAATACGTAGGAAGAGCATTTAGTACCGACTTTATCAATGTCAATCTTCCTCCAAAGGACAAAATTTTCGCTTTCCAGATTGCTAACCTTTTCCGGAATATGTCTACAACCGGCTGCCAATTCTTGATTAAATTCATGTTAGCCCCCACTTGAAGCCCCAAATGTTTAACAGGGAAAATACCAACTCTACACCCCAATGTATTCGCCAATCCTTGTATTCTATTGTCATCAACATTTATTCCAAAAACACTGCTTTTTGCCAAATTAACCCGGAGACCCGAGGCTAAGAAGAAACATCTTAGTATTCTTCTTAAATTCTGCACACTGGCACCCTCCCAATTCCCTACAAAAATAACATCGTCCGCATATAGGAAATGGGATAGCACCTCACCATTGTTTACGAACCTGATACCTTCGTATAAGCCAATATTGCACGCCTTCTTCATTACCCCTGTTAAGGCTTCCATTGCAATTATAAACAAGAACGGGGACAGCGGGTCGCCTTGTCTCAATCCTCTACCACATGCGAATTCCTGTGTCGGTGACCCATTAACTAGAACTGAAGCCCGTGCATTAATAACCGTCGCCATGACCCATCTTCTATATAACATCGGGAACTTCATTTGGTCCATAATATCTTCCAGAAATCCCCAGTTTAACGAATCATAGGCTTTTTCAATATCTACCTTGAAGATAAACCCTTCCTTCTTATTCGTTCTCAGCCATGGAACTAGCTCATTTAATACAAGAGGCCCATCCAAGATGCTCCTATTTGCAAGAAAAGCGGTTTGTTCTTCTGAGATTAATTCGTTTATCACCATTTTCATTCGATTCGCCAAAACCTTGGATATAACCTTGTTTATACATCCAATGAGGCTGATAGGCCTATAATCACCCAGCCCACCCGGATCCGTACACTTTGGTATCAATGCTATAAACGAAGAAGTGCAACCTTGCGAGATGGTCGCATTCAGCTGAAAATCTTCAAAAACCTTCACAAAATCCTCTTGCAGAGACCCCCAGCATCGTCTTATGAACCTAAAATTAACCCCGTCCGGTCCCGGTGCCTTGTCTCCTTCACAATCCCACACGGCATCTTTAATTTCACGTAGAGAGAAGGGGGCTACCAGAGCTTCGGCATCTGCTTCCGAAACCATCTTCATAACCGGGCATAGCAATCTTGGACGATCATTGTACGGTTCCTTGAACTTCTCAGCAAAGAAGGAGCAAACCGAATCTTTTATAAGCGGTGGAATCGTCTCCCATACACCATTTATCATTAGGCCGTTGATCCTATTGGAACACTGATTAGCATTAACCACCTTGTGAAAAAAGTTCGTGTTCTCATCACCTTCCAAAGCCCACTTTATCCGAGACTTTTGCCTCAAATCCATAGCCTTCACCTTATCCACTTCCATGATTACTTTTTTACATTCCGCTCTTGTATCCAGTTCATTTGGGGATAAAAGCCTCTCTTCCGCTTTAACCTCCAGATCCTCCAAAATTGCAATCTTTTCTCTGTATAACGCCTCCTTTTCAGCCTTGATCACATTTACCCGTTCTTTGATCTTAAATTTTATCCACTTCAACTTAACAGCTAATCCCAAATCCGATGGGCCATCAAACACAAAGCTTGATAATGACTGTCGAGTGAACTCCAATACACCTGGCAAGTCCAGCCATGAATTAAAAATTCTTGTTGGTATAGGCCCATAATCCGGAGAAGTTAAGGACATGAGGACCGGGCAGTGGTCAGAAACCATGTTGGACAAAGCCACAACCGAGGCTGTAGGCCACTTATCTTGGAAATCTCTACATACCAAGAACCGGTCTAATTTACTCTTGTGAATACCGTTGTCTGAATGGTACGTGAACTTTCGCCCCCCATTTGATACTCCAACAAATCAGCTTGTTCAATAAATCTGTTGAAATATGCCGCATTTATGCCCACGAATTCTGAATTGAATCTCTCACATGGTGCTCTAACGTCATTGAAGTCCCCACCAAAAACCCACATGCCTTCCAGTGATATTCTCAATACAACCAACTCTTCCCACAAGGATCTCCTTTCCGTCGGATCATTATAAGCATAAACATTTACGATGTTTAACAGTTCCCCCGTGTGTTTTAAACAACCTTGCACTAAGATAAACCTTTGACCTTTAATTACATCAGTACACTCAAAAACAGCCGGATCCCACATGCTCACTAAACCCCCTGACCTTCCAACAGCATCCACGTGAGCCATTTCAAACCTTGACCTCCCCCAATATTTGCCAATCGTGTATTCTGTTATACCCCCCATTTTTGTTTCCTGAATTTCTAAAAAATGAACCCCGTGCGATGTTTTTAGCCCCCTTATCCAATCTATCTTCCTCTGGTCCCTGACCCCCCTTAAATTGATAGTCATAAAATTCATTGGGCACCTGATTGTTCTCCAATAATAAGCTCACTTACCTGCTTATCATACCCACCAAGCTGAAATCCAACCATCGAACCCACAGTTTTGGTATTATTTACCTCGTCTTGCACTCCCCTATCTTCCATTTGGATCTGATTTGCTGCTCCAGATGTGTCTCTCGCCTCAGGCCCTCGATCCCCAAAACCTCGGTTGGCCACATCATTAACATTCGAGACATTCTGGTCCTCCCCGAACTCCCCTGTATCTGGTAATTGTTCCTGACTATACGGCATCTCAGTAGCATACGCCATTTGTTGTGTCTCCTTATTTAGGTCAAACGACCTTTCCAAATTACGGATATGGGGAAACACCGGATTCTCCCCTCTATTTTCCTCTGGACACCACATTTGTGGGCTTCTGGCCCTTCTGGGCCTCTTCCTAGATTGTGTACCTGGATCCAGGCCCATCACTGAATTAGTCTCCATTGGGCTTAGGCATTCCAAGTTTTCTTTCTGGGCCCCGCCCCCATATTCATCCGCTTTTTCCCCATCCTTGGTCCCTATGTCCGCCGCTTTTTCTCTCTCCTGGTTCCCAAGAATTTCTCTCTCCTGGTTCCCATGCAATCCGTGCGTGGCATGCATCGTATCCGGTTCCCCATGCACACGACCGTTCAACTTCGTCCCTTCGAATTCTTTTGTTACCTTCTCTATCACCGGCGATCCCTGAGCTTCTTTCTCCGGCGAGGCTTCATCACCTTTCTTCAGTTCCCCATCTTCCAGTTCCTCATCCTCCATATTTTCATTTTCACCAATCATCGATTCCTCCGGCGACATTGACTCCGATATCATTGTGTTTATTACGTTCTCCTGGAACCATCCATTACCAGACTCCGTTACCCTGACTATATACCTGTTATTCTTCCAGACTAACTCCACTTCCTCATTAACGAGACCGATATTGCTAGTTAGTACTTGACAAGCCCCATAAGATACATCAGAGTCAGCCCAAGAGAAATCAGATCCTTTTATAATTCTTCCAAACAAGGCCCCAATCTGATTAAAAACTTCATCCTCCCGGAACTGGACAGGTAGCCCAGTTATTTTTAGTTCAGTAACCCGTTCAATATTAACGTCTTGGCCTACCCATACCACAACACTAGCGAAGTGTTCACCCCACAATTCTTCCCTTCTGCTTAAGAACTGGGATGCTTCTTCCTTATTCTTCATGACTACCATAAAATGCAAGCCCCCTATATAACATAATGGTGCATCTGTATAGCCCCCCCTGTTCAGCATGGCCCTCATGTGACCTATTGCTTTGACGTCCTTTGCTTCACCAATGATTGATCTTCCTAGACAATGGTTATTATACACCGGTAATTTATCATTCAAGACAATGACTTTCCTATCCTTCATAGATTGGCCTCTGTCCCCCGTCAACATATCCTTGTATGAAACATCCTTTACTACATTAGTTGGTTGCCATCTTTTGACCTCCACCGGCTTTTGTTGATGACGATATTGATACCTGTAAGGTGCCGGGCCACTACCACCTTGTGGTTGCTGGTTTCCAAACCTCCTATGGTCCCGATCATATAGTGCAATTGATACGTTTATCTTCGCTTCATATATCTTGATCGTGTTCAGACCCGCCAATACATTCTTAGCGTTTTCAACCCCTTCATACCTAACGAAACCAAAGAAATTCCCTTTTACGTCCCTCTTCTTTGCCACATAAGCATCCGTAACTACCCCAAAAGGTTGGCAAACCCTCCGTAACATCGTCCTGGACACACCTCCTGGAAGGTTCGATACGAAGAACGTGGTCTCCTTCAAGCCTTTTGTTCCTCCAGCCTTGCTCCGGTACGGGATATCTATCCATTCTCCATCCCTTCTACTGTTCCCGGCAAACCCCATGTTTAGTGAATGACTTAAGCCACGATATAGTATTTTACCGACCACGCATAAAACACTCCCCTAGCACCTCCAAAACAAGCAAACGAAACAATGGCAACTCAACCCTAAGGGTGTTAATGGGATTCGAATCGATCTAGCTTAACTATACTCAGATAGCCGCGATCAATATCAGACCCACTAAGCCCCGAAGAAATCCAGCGGCCACTGTGGGAAGAGAGGGTAGAGGAGGTTACGTTCAACCGTGCCGAGAAAAGGAAAGCGGCCGAGAGGGGGAGGTGCAAGGTCAAGATAGAATACCAGGTACAACCGAAACTTCCAGGAGAAGAGCGGGACCTTGCACGCTATTCCGACGAAACACAGCTCCGGTGAAACTCCGGCGACTCTAGTGATGTGAAACTGAATTAATATAGATAAATTACTAACAAGATCAATAATTTGACACACTAATTGTACATGGGCAAAAAGTGTTCCAACCTGCCATACGTCGCTTCTAGAATTAACTACTGTCATGTTCACTATTTATAGCAAGAGAATAGGAGTTAATATATTATTAAACCAGCTTTAAATAATGGGATTACAAAGCAAAACAAGCATCCTCTAAGACTACAAGGTATGGTGATGGTCCATCCTTGGAGGATGATCCGTCACGTAGGCGACACGTCATAGTCCTCCCAAGGATGGATCATCCTCCAAAACTAGAGGACATAGGAGGATGGTCCTAGTCATAGTCCTCCACCACTTTTATGTTTTTTTTTATTTTTTTTAATCTTCAACTTTTTTTTAACATTTAACAAATAAAGTAACAAAATATTTTCATTAATACTAAAAAACATTACATAAACTTAAAAAAAAATTAAACTTAAAAAAAAAATAAATAAAAAAAAAAACATAAACTTAAAAAAAAATGGAAGAAATGGGTGAAGCCATGATAATTTTTAGCGAGAGATGGGGTGTTAGCGGGTAAAAAAATGGATGAGTTTTTATAAAAAGGGAAGAGGGTTATAAAATGTGAGAGAGATGTGAGATTGTAGTGGGTGAAAAGTTGTGAAAAAATAAGTAAAAGAGGTGAGTATTTATAAAAATGGAAGTGAAATGGGGGAGGATTAAAAAAATAGCCGTTGGAAAATATTTAATTTTCTTTGTTTTTAACGGTCAAATAAGGAATGGGCCCCAATTTTTGGAACGTCGCCAACGGCGAGATTCGGACGGGGAAATCGCGACGGGGAGGGGGCGGCACGGTGTTTGCTGCGGCGCCGGTGTCACGGCCCCCGACCCGGTTTGACCCGTTTCAGGAGCCGCGGGACAGAAATCCCGTGATATTTGTTTATGTGATTTTAGCAGCGGAAATTTTAATATCAGGATCGTTATAAAGCTAAAAACTTTTCCCGATTATTTTATTTCACAACTCGGGATAAAACCCCGATAATTTACAATAATAAGATTTTTCTGATAAATCTTTATTTCAAAACATATTTCTTTATTTTATACTGAGCCACTATCTTAAGCTTGAAATGCTTCTCGACACTTTTCCTGAATTACAGTAGATCACCTGAAACATGTTTAAAAAAGGTTTTGCCAGCGGGGAAATACTGAGTGAATCATTCATTTTACTGAAAATGACACATTTATTTTAATACACAGTGTTAAGATCTTTTACACATGTTTCTGATATCAACCAACTACCCACAGTATTTGTCACTCGACCGGATCTGTGACAGTGGTCATATCACTATTGGCTGCCCCAATGAATGACGTAAATCAATTAAAATTAGGTTCGTCCACGTAAAATGATTTAAACTGTAGTAATGTGCACAATACCCCACATACTGGCTGTAATTTGGTGATTACATCAACTTAATCACTGTAATTATAATTCTGAAAATAATTTGGAGTATTGTAAAGCATTTGATAAAAAGAGAATGACTCACATTGCAGATTTAACACGGACAGAATATGATTTAGCCTGGTTAACCTAATTTCAATAATAATGCACACAAAACTGGGTTAGTGATCAATACAGCAGTCACGATAACTCACGAAATCAAATTCTCACAATGAACGACAAAGTGCAATACTTAAACATTCATCGATTTAACGACGAACAACAAAGTATAACCCAATGTGGGCGGCACTTAAACATTCTTTCGATATATTGATTTCGGAAAATGAATCGTAATAGCGATCGAGTAATTACCCTGTTTTGCGGCAGCGTTTCGATATTAGTGTGTGTTGTGAACGATTTTTATGATATCTCAGAGCATAATTCGAGTTTGAACCTTGAATGAACAGCAAATTTCAAGTGCCAACATCACCTATTTATATCTGGAAAATGCTCCCCCTCGCGCCACGCGAAAGAGATATGTGTACCCGTCGCGTGGCGCGACGGGTCTACTACCTAGCCTAGGTTGTTTCGTGTCCCAGATAGCTTTACTGAGTAAATGTACGAATGATTTTCATTTCTACAGCAAAATTATAAGATAAATATCCACTAGGGTTTAACCCCCCTGAGTTTTAGGGGCCCTGATCCTGATTCCGATTGTTTCAAAAATTTTAGGGTTAGTGCAGAATTACTTGGGTGTCTCAATTAGGGTTTCCTTATTGACTAATTATCATCCTAATTATGGATTTTAATGAGAACTGTTACATCCTCCCCACCTTAAGAAAAATCTCGTCCTCGAGATTTATTGAAATAGATGATGGTATTTCCGCTTCATTTCTGACTCCAGTTCCCAAGTATATTCTGGTCCTCTCTTTGAATTCCATTTGACTTTCACCAGTACTAGTCGCTTGTGTTTGAGGAACTTGATTTTCTTATCTTCTATTTGTAAAAGTTTCTCTATGAATTTCAGCTTTTCATTTACCTTCACATCTTGAAGAGGTACTACCAGGGATTCGTCTGATAGGCATTTCTTGAGATTGGATACATGAAATACATCATGTACTCCAGCTAATTCTTCTGGTAGTTGTAAGCGATAAGCAACTGGTCCGATTTGTTGAATCACTGGGAATGGTCCAACATATCTGGGACTCAGTTTTCCTTTCTTACCGAATCGTACTACTCCTTTCCAAGGAGATACTTTCAAGAGTACTTTGTCTCCTATCTGGAATTCGAGTGGCTTGCGGCGATTGTCTGCATAGCTTTTCTGGCGATCTCGAGCCGTCTTTAATCTTTCCTTGATTTGTGTTATCTTGTCAGTAGTTTCTTGCACGATTTCTGGACCTGATAATTGACTTTCTCCTATTTCTGCCCAACATACTGGAGTTCTGCACTTGCGTCCATACAGTGCTTCGAATGGAGCGGCTTCAATGCTTGAGTGATAACTATTATTATAGGAGAATTCGATTAATGGTAAATGGTTATCCCAATTACCACCAAAGTCAATTCCACATGCTCGGAGCATGTCTTCTAGAGTTTGGATCGTCCTTTCACTTTGTCCGTCTGTTTGTGGATGATATGCAGTACTTAAATTGAGTCGGGTTCCCATTGATCTTGGAAACTTGTCCAGAAACGGGAAGTGAAACGACTATCTCTATCCGATACAATGGAGAGTGGAACTCCATGTAAGGATACTATTTCATCTACGTACAACTTGGCTAACCTTTCCATGTTAAAGGTTTCCTTTATTGGTAGAAAATGAGCGGATTTGGTTAATCGGTCTACGATCACCCAAATGGCATCATTACCTTTTCTGGTTTTGGGTAACTTAGTAACAAAGTCCATTGTTATGAGTTCCCATTTCCATACAGGCATTTCTAACTGTTGTAGCAGACCTGAAGGTTTCTGATGTTCGGCTTTAACTTGTGAACAAGTTAGACACTTAGATACGTATTTGGCTATATCCTTCTTCATTCCTATCCACCAGAAATTCTTTCTTAAATCTTGGTACATCTTATTGTTTCCTGGATGGACAGTATACCTAGATTTATGAGCTTCGTCTAAAATCTTTGACCTTAAATTTCCCTGTTTAGGTACCCAAATTCTGCTTTTGTGGAATTTCCAAATTCCATCATTTCCTTGTTCCAATTCTTTTAGGTAACCTTTCATTCCTTCGGCATTGTCCTTGATTGTCGTTTCTTGAATTTCCTTTAATTGTTCCATTAAATCTATTTGTAGATTTATTCTAAGGGCACGGACTCGCCTTTGCTTCTCATGATACTTACGACTTAAGGCGTCTGCGACTACGTTTGCCTTTCCTTCGTGATATTGAATATCACAGTCGTAATCACTCAGGATTTCCATCCATCTTCTTTGCCTCATGTTTAATTCTTTTTGCCCAAATATATATCTTAAACTCTTATGATCTGTATAAACAGTAAACTTACTTCCATACAGATAACGTCTCCATATCTTAAGGGCAAAAACTATAGCTCCTAATTCTAAATCATGAGTCGTATAGTTTTCTTCGTGCTTTTTCAATTGTCTGGAAGCATACGCAATTACCTTCTTGCGTTGCATCAACACACATCCGTATCCTAATTTTGAAGCATCACAATATACCTCAAAATCTTCTGTTCCTTCTGGTAAGGCTAAGATTGGAGCTTTGGTTAATTTCTGCTTTAAGATTCTGAAGGCTTCTTCTTGTTTAGGTCCCCACTCAAACTTAGTGGCTTTACAGGTTAGCTTAGTTAATGGTACAACTATTTTGGAAAAATCCTTAATAAACCGTCTATAATATCCAGCTAATCCTATAAAACTTCTAATTTCCATTGCAGTTTGCGGAACCTTCCAATTGGTAATTGCTTCTATCTTAGCAGGATCTACGTGAATACCTTCGTGATTCACCATGTGTCCTAAAAATTGTACTTCTTGTAGCCAAAATTCACATTTTGAGAATTTAGCGTACAACTTTTCTTTTCTTAACAAAGTTAAGAGTGCATGCAAGTGCTGACAATGTTCGACCTGACTTTTTGAATAAATAAGTATATCGTCTATGAAGACAATTACAAATTTATCCAGATATGGTTTACAGATCCTGTTCATCATGTCCATAAATGCTGCAGGTGCATTTGTTAATCCAAAGGGCATGACTGTAAACTCGTAATGTCCATACCTAGTTCTAAAAGCAGTTTTAGGTATGTCTTCTTCTTGAACCTTTAATTGATGATATCCGGAGCGCAAGTCTATCTTAGAAAAATATTTAGCGCCTTGTAATTGATCGAAAAGATCATCAATCCTAGGTAATGGGTATCGATTCTTAATTGTAACCTTATTCAATTCTCTATAATCGATACACATTCTCATCGATCCATCTTTCTTTTTCACAAACAACACTGGTGCACCCCAAGGGGATGAACTAGGTTGTATAAATCCTTTGCTTAGTAATTCATCTAATTGCTTTTTCAATTCTAGCATTTCGGTAGGAGCTAGTCGATAGGGTGCCTTGGCTATCGGTGTAGTTCCTGGAATTAGATGAATCCTAAATTCTACCTCCCTATCTGGTGGTAACCCAGGTAAATCTTCTGGAAATACATCTGGGTATTCTGAGACTACAGGAATTTCCTTAAGTTCCTTACCTTTAGTACAAATGATTACTGAAATCATATATACTATTCCTTGTTTCCGTTCATAATTAGCAACTTTCATTACTGATATTAACTTTAGCGGCTTTCGAGGTTTATCTCCTGTAATCATGATTACTTTCCCAGTAGGTGATTGAATTTCTATAGAGTTTCTATCACAAATAATTTGAGCATGGTTGGCTATTAACCAATCCATTCCTAACACAACATCAAATTCAGCTAATTTCATAGGCAATAGGTTTGCAGCAAATTTATGACCTGAGAGTTCTATTTCTACTTTTTGCAAAACCTGATTGATTTTTACGGAATTCCCATCTGCGGTTTCGACTGTAAAAATTTGCCTAACGGTAGTTAATGGTAACTTAAGAGCTTGACAGAATGAAGTATTTATAAAACTTTGGTTTGCACCAGAGTCAAATAATACTTTTGCATAAACGTTGTGAACTAGAAATGTACCGGCGATGACATCCGGAATGAGCTCTGCTTCTTGAGTAGTTAGCTGGAATGCTCTGGCATTCTTTTTAGTAGCTCATTCGGTTGCCTTAGGTTTGTTATCTACTGGGTTGGCTAACTTAGGACATTCTGTTTTGAAGTGTCCGGCTTCTCCACAATGATAACAAATTATGGATTTCTTTCTGCAGCTTTCTTCACGATGTCCTGTTGTCTTGCAAAAATTGCAAATTCTATTACATTTTCCAAAATGGTTCTTTTTGCAAATTTTGCAGAATGGCACAGTTGAAGATTGCCCTGTTCCTCTCTTCTTGAAATTACTACTATTACCCATCCTAAATCCTTGGGTAATTTTCTGAGCTAGTTCCTTTTTCCTATCTTCATCCCTTGTGCGTATCAGTTCATCAGTTAGGGTGTTAGCTAATTCTACTGCATCGTCAATAGTGCGAGGTCTCGCAGCCTTAACGATATTTCGAATTTCGCTAATTAATCCCCAAATATAGCGAGAAATGAGTACCGGTTCTGGCGAAGCCAGGTTAGGTACCACTCTAGCATATTCGAAGAATGTCGAAGTATAACCACGACAATCCACACCTAACATCCGATGAGTTAGGAACTTATTTGCCATTTGTTCCTTTTCATACTCAGGACAGAATTTTCTTTCAACCAGATTCTTGAATTCTTCCCAAGTCATGGCATAAGCCCTATTTCTTCCTTTAGCTTGTAGCACAATGTTCCACCATTCGAGTGCTCCTTCTTTAAACAGATTTGATGCGTACATGACCTGATCATCTTTGGCACACTTACTTATTGCAATTACTGCTTCGGTTTTCTCGAACCAACGCAGCGATGCAGTTGCCCCTTCGTTGCCTGCAAATTCAGTGGGTTTACAAGCAAGAAATTCCTTGAAAGTGCAACCAGGTGCTGCAGCCTTTCGTTTCTTAGGGAGCGGCGTGTGCTGGGATTCATTATCATGATTAGCATGATTATTACCCCCGTTTATACTATTACTGAAGTTATCCTCAATAGTATGTTTACTAGGAATAATATGTTGGGGTTCGACTGGATTTTTCACAGCAGCAACAAATGCTGGAATAGCATTAGCTATCCCTTGAGCAACAATATTTTCAATATCTTGTCTAGTCATATATTGATCCCCTGGATGTTGCTCTGACTGATTAGCTTCATTTACCGGTTCATTACCACTATTAGCCATCTGATAATATATATTAATTAGTATCTTGATAAATAGCAATTTATACACAAACAATCAGAAAATTCATAATGCATGTAAAGTCAAAACTATCGATTTCTCGATTCCATTTCATATCCGTTATAGTATGCATCACTACACACATATATTTTACAAAGTTTTATTTGGAGTTATGTTACAGACTGATTTCACTATTTACTATACTATTACACAACTATAGTTTTACCACCTTCCTATTCCTCACCATTTGTTGTTCTAAAAACGCATTTCCCTTTCATCATACTTCCAAGAAATCTGTCCCCCTATCTCCCTGATTCTATTCCCTGCATCCATCAACTCTTCACCGAAATGACGAAGTTCAGCCATATTCTCAGTGCTCATTGGTGGATTAGGTAGGGGTTCTGGATCGAATTGCGGAAGGAAGGAATAAGGGTCGTTGACAATATTTTGAAATTGCCAATCATTCGTCCACCATTCTTCCATTTCTATAGGTTGAGTGTGGACTATTGGTTCTGGGATTGCTGGTGTAAAATTCATAGGGAGTGGATTTTCACTAGGATAGGTAAAAACATTTGTATTGACAGGCTGAATAGTTTCACAGTTTGCCAAAAGAAAATCTATTTCATCCTGAAAAGTTATTCCCTTGTTTTGGTTTTGATTGGAGCTCTCTCCGATTTCTACCCGAGTTGGTCTAGAACCTTGTCCTACTTCCATTTCTATTTCTTGAGAATATTCCTCAAACTGTATCTCCATTTGCCTAGAATCTTTCTCGACTTCAGTTTCCATTTCCGGCTGTTTACCAGTTTCTTTTGCTATTTCTAAAGGATTGTTTATTTTAGGAAGTTTCGGGACTGGCTTTTTCCTACGGATACGATGTCCCCACACGTAATTCTTCGTTTTCTTTCGTTTTGGCTTTGTCAAAGGTGGAGCATGGAATTCTACAGGTTGGTCCACATCAGCAAAGTATCCAGTAAATTCTTGGGAAACTTCTATATTCACCGGGTAAAGATTGAGGTTCTGAAAAGCTTCAGATATCTCGCTCATGCTGTGTAGCATATATGCAAAATGCACAGAATTGCTAAGTTAAAACTTTGGAACAAAGTTTAACAAATAAACATCGAAGTTTTATTGCACATTATTTGTACAAAATAACAGGAAAGAACACACTCAGATTTATTTATTTATTTACTGAGAAGTGTTATTACTAGACTTAGGGTATTTAAAGATTTGCATGTTCTGCTACAGTGGCTAGCATATACAAATTTGCCCATTTCTCATCTAGCTTATCTTCCCAAGGTGATTTATTAATTAACTCCTGGGTTTCCTTTTTAATCCTCTTTTCTCGGATTTGCTCTTTACTTTTCTTAATAATCATACTCCTTTTTCTAAGAGAAAGCGGTTTCTCATATTGTGCTTTTCGCACAAATATTCCTTCTTCAGGAATTGTAGGGAGCTTTGAAAATTTAGTTTTGGATGAACTTCCCTCTTCGTAGACTGACCTATCTAATTTAAGATAGATATCTTGCAACTTTTGCTTACCCATACTATAACTAATAAATAGTCAGTTTAATAAAACACATAATCACATAATAGTAATCAGGAAAAATTAAGTATTTGTTAAATACTTAAAGCGCTTAACTCAGTGGCTCTGATACCACCTTATTTCTGTCACGGCCCCCGACCCGGTTTGACCCGTTTCAGGAGCCGCGGGACAGAAATCCCGTGATATTTGTTTATGTGATTTTAGCAGCGGAAATTTTAATATCAGGATCGTTATAAAGCTAAAAACTTTTCCCGATTATTTTATTTCACAACTCGGGATAAAACCCCGATAATTTACAATAATAAGATTTTTCTGATAAATCTTTATTTCAAAACATATTTCTTTATTTTATACTGAGCCACTATCTTAAGCTTGAAATGCTTCTCGGCACTTTTCCTGAATTACAGTAGATCACCTGAAACATGTTTGAAAAAGGTTTTGTCAACAGGGAAATACTGAGTGAATCATTCATTTTACTGAAAATGACACATTTATTTTAATACACAGTGTTAAGATCTTTTACGCATGTTTCTGATATCAACCAACTACCCACAGTATTTGTCACTCGACCGGATCTGTGACAGTGGTCATATCACCATTGGCTGCCCCAATGAATGACGTAAATCAATTAAAATTAGGTTCGTCCACCTAAAATGATTTAAACTGTAGTAATGTGCACAATACCCCACATACTGGCTGTAATTTGGTGATTACATCAACTTAATCACTGTAATTATAATTCTGAAAATAATTTGGAGTATTGTAAAGCATTTGATAAAAAGAGAATGACTCACATTGCAGATTTAACACGGACAGAATATGATTTAGCCTGGTTAACCTAATTTCAATAATAATGCACACAAAACTGGGTTAGTGATCAATACAGCAGTCACGATAACTCACGAAATCAAATTCTCACAATGAACGACAAAGTGCAATACTTAAACATTCATCGATTTAACGATGAACGACAAAGTATAACCCAATGTGGGCGGCACTTAAACATTCTTTGGATATATTGATTTCGGAAAATGAATCGTAATAGCGATCGAGTAATTACCCTGTTTTGCGGCAGCGTTTCGATATTAGTGTGTGTTGTGAACGATTTTTATGATATCTCAGAGCATAATTCGAGTTTGAACGTCGAATGAACAACAAATTTCAAGTGCCAACATCACCTATTTATATCTGGAAAATGCTCCCCCTCGCGCCACGCGAAAGAGATATGTGTACCCGTCGCGTGGCGCGACGGGTCTACTACCTAGCCTAGGTTGTTTCGTGTCTCAGATAGCTTTGCTGAGTAAATGTACGAATGATTTTCATTTCTACAGCAAAATTAGAAGATAAATATCCACTAGGGTTTAACCCCCCTGAGTTTTAGGGGCCCTGATCCTGATTCCGATTGTTTCGAAAATTTTAGGGTTAGTGCAGAATTACTTGGGTGTCTCAATTAGAGTTTCCTTATTGACTAATTATCATCCTAATTATGGATTTTAATGAGAATTGTTACAGCCGGACCTCGACGGTGTGGGGACGTCCCCCATACCGTGTAGCCTAAGGCTATAGGGTGTGGTCTCATGATCTTTATGACTATTATTATACCCTTCACGTCAGTATCATGTAACTCACCTCTAATTCATCATCCAAGGACCAAAATCACTTCTCTAAGGGTGTGGTCATGACCCAAACCACTATCCCCTTATTTATTTTAATTTATCTTTGTCTAAAGAAAAATGAAATGATTTGTTGAAAAATGGAAAGGAGGACCATAGTTGCAATGGTTTGATCCATGCAAAACATGGTGAATCAAGCAAGGTGGTGATGTAGTCTTCTATTCATATTCATAGATGGCAAATCATGTCCCAACGATCACCCCTAATTGAAAGTTTAATCCCTTCTATGTTTTGAGTATAATTCTGGCTAATTGTGCATATTTAGTTTATCAGGCTGACTGGCCAAATGAGTAAATTAGGTTGAAAGACAAATGGGCTGGGTTGAACACACACACATTGTCCTCTCTTTTACTATCTTATTGCAAACGAAAATACAGAAACTTAAATCATGGATTAGGATCAAATACAAAGGATCCTAATTGTAAGAAGTGTAAAAAGGATTTATAAAGTGACAAGTGTCTAATAACCTAAAAAAACCCGCTACAAAAAAAAAAAAAAAAAAAAACTTAAACATCCACTACCACCAAAAACCTAAACCCCCACCCCCATCACCCACCCAAAAAAAAAATATTTTTTTTTCGAGGGGTGGGGGTTTAAGTTTTTGGGTGGTGGTGGGGTGGGTGTTTAGTTTTTTTTTTGATTTTTTTTTTAGGTTTTTGGGGGGTGGGGGGTAGGTTTTTGGGTTTTTTTTTTTGTGAGGTATATTTTTTTTCTTTGCCACGGGTGGAGGTGGTGGGGGGGGGGGGTAGGTTTTTTTTAGGTTTTTGGGGGGTGGGGGGGTTAGGTTTTTGGGTGGTGGTGTAGTGCGTTTAATTTTAGGTTATTGTACACTTGTCACTCTATAAATTCTTCTTACACTTCTTACAATTAGAAGCTTTTGTAAAATAACTTGACCCCTTAAATCATATTTAAACAAGAAACAGACATGTCAAATTTTAAGCATTGAAGTATTTATAGCATCATAAAGACATTAGCAATTAAATAACTCCTAAAACATACAATAAGTGTCACTCACTACTATTTTCATGTCTTAGCTAAAGAAATAAACTTTCGACATCTAACGTCACAACAAGGGGGCAATCACTTCCAAACCCTACAACTTATTGTTCCTTCATGAGAGTTATACGTATCCTCATTCGCTAATATTTACATTAAGATTCTTTCTATCTATTGTAACGGTAAACATGTTTCAAGTATGATTATGCTTGAACAATAGCTAGACAGAAAAGCAGCTAATTTCTTGTGGTGACACTCTTGGGGAAAAACCAATTACTATACCACCTAACCATTGTCCAAAAGGCATAAAAACAAAAACATCAGAAAGCAACAACACAAAATAAATGTAAAGGAAACAGTCAAACAGGCATGTATTTATAAAGGCTTGGCTATCTACACATCCCCCCATTTTATTTCCACATCACTTGAATCCTATAGGAATTGTATAGGACAATATGGTTCATCTGGGACTAAGCGTATTGAGCAATACACTTCCTATATGTGTATTTGAAGTACAAACTTTTCAGAAGATGGTCAGCTAATGATTAGGGGAAGCGTATAGGGCCATATGCTCCCTGAAAGATTTTTTTTTTCAAAAGACCAGGGGAATCATATAGGTCTATACGTTCACTGAAGGGATTTTTTTGCAAGAGCAGCATATTATTATTAGTATCTTTTTTAACTTTATTTTTTTAAGTAATTAAGTTGGTTTTTTTTGTTATAAATTTATAAAAGAAGTAGTGAAATTAAGCAATCCAAACAAACTAAACATATCCAAATTAAACAAATATTACAAATACTTAAAATTAAATTCAATTGTTCATACAATATTGCATCATATAATAATAATAATATAAACCACTATCGTCATCAATCCTCGTCAGACTCAGCGAGCTCCTCCTCCGTAAAGTTCGGGCCACGCCTAGTAGAGGGTGACGGGCTGTGCCGCGTATAGGATGTGCCTGGAGCCTACAAAAAATTTAAACAAAATACTCATTACATAACATTAAAATTGATCGTAGAAAATGAAATAAAACGTTTCAAACCGAAGCGATCCGAACCGAGCGCTTTTTTAATCGAGCTGAATTGAAAAAACAAACTCTGAACATTTTTCGATCGAGCATCAAACAAGTCTCGAGCGTCGAGCAATTTGATCAACCCTAGATAGATGTATATGTATATAGGGATAAGTTCAGTAACGGATTAGAGGACAAGGGGAACCATATTGCCCTATACGCTTCCTATACTTTAGTGACAGGGGAATCGTATTGCCATATACGCTTCCTATACTTTACTGACAGGGGAACCGTATTGCCCTATACGCTTCCTATACGACTCCCAGATCTTTTTAGACCTATGGGAATCATATTGCCCCATACGCTTCTTATTGGGGTCACTTTTCAGACCTTTTCAGTTTTGAACTACGTGCTTGTCAATAGGAAGCGTATTGCCCAATACGCTTCCTATTAGGCCACCCGGGGTGGTACACAAAATGTGCGTGATGGAAAAACTTCACGAGTGAACAATAGCAAAACACCACCGCCAACGCTAAGACATTAAATCGCGTTAAAATTTTGACGCGTTATTATTTGATTGGTGTGAGGGAAATTGTTGGTTGGGGGGAAATTGTTTGGTGTGGTGGTGAGTGATGACCATTTCCCTAAAAAAGGTTGTGAGTGATGGAATAATGGTTGATGACAAGGCGAAACTTGATTGGATGTTGTGAGTGATGGAATTTGTACAAGTGATAACCACCCCTACCCCCCTTAGTGTCACATTTAATGCTTCAAACCCAAGCGTATTAGGCTATACGGTTCCTATTGAGGGATGTACAAAAATTTTGAGGGATGTGTAAAGACCATCACCCTTTCAAAATCGTTAGAGAAGACTCAAAAACCAGTTGGTCCGAGCTGGTAAGAGTAGAGCTTCAGATGACCTTGACTACCCTTCAAGATCACAAGGAAGAAAGCACACCTTTAGCATCGCCACAGGGAGGGGGGCCTCTCTGTGACCAAGCTTGGGCGTGAGAATAAGTATTTGTGAGGAGAAGTAAGTCAGGGAGAGAGATAGGAGAGTTTAGAGAGAGAAAGTAGTGATTACCCTTTGTGGGAAGTCTTGGAGGGGTATTTATACTTTTGGGGTATGCTGACATGGCAAGTTAGTTAGGGTCGGACCAGTCACTATCAGGTAGTTAAAGCCGTGGGCCCCAGTTAGTTAGAGAAGATCATGTGGCTTCAATCGTTCCGACTATGGATGCTAGGTCCGGTTTATCCCTTGAGCTATCGATCCGACCTTACATTCCATTAAGTGTTCGGTCCGGCCAGGACGTATCCTCATCAAGTCCCCCTAGTTCGTAGCGTTTGTTTAGTAAAAGCTTCGAACTAAATGGTGGGGTCCTTATACTCGGTGCTATTTCTATGGCGGTTTTATTTATTTATTTTTTAATTTTGAATTTTGGCGGTGACTTTCATTAGGTGACTGGCGGTCGTTTTATCTTTCCCTTAACTGACGTGACACTTGACTTGCATCACTCATTGTGACGTGTTGCCCCTTCATAGGTGGCCTTATGGCGGTGGAGAAGATCCCTTATAAATAGAGAAAAAATCATATCACTTTTTACTTTTACCTATTTTATCTCCTTCTTCTCCTTCTTCTTTTTTCGGATCAGAGAACCCTACCAGGTTAGTTTCTTTTCCGTAATCATGGCTAACAAGAGTAACCTGTTCGGCTGTTTCAATATTTTAAACCGAAACGGTCTAGAATGGTATGTGAACTAGTATTCGATTCCATCTTCTTTACACCCTGTTCTTCATGCGAAGGATACGGCCATGTATCCATTCGTTCAGGGCAAAATAGGTGTTTACACCCGAATGTTCGATTGTTGTAACTATCGTCTTCCCTTGACGAAGTTTTTAATCGATGTTCTGATGTTCCATGAGGTTCATTTCTCTCAGATAAACCCCTTTGGCCTTGCCAAGGTGTGTCAGTTTGAACTTGCTTGTCGTGGCTTGGAGTCTGACCCGGATCTAGATGTGTTCCGGGCCTTTTACAAACTGAACCAGTCCGGTGACTGGTATACTTTCGAGACTCGGAATAAGAACGTTTGCTGTTACTCATGGATTACCTCGAGCTTGAAAGATTGGAAGGATCGTTTCTTTTTGGTGGACGATCGGTGTGTTCCGTCCGATATGACTTGGAGGTTGAAGAGATCCCGACTTCCTGATCCATTTCCGGAAGACTTTGAATTTGATAAAGATTTGTATGCAACTCTGATCAAGGAAGCTGGCCGTGTTCAAAAATTTCCGGAACACATCTTAGTCATGGGGAGGATAAGCACGATTTGGTCCGAACCAGAATATTACCCTACCATAAAGTGGAGTAGAAAAGGTTAGTTTATGTTCCTGGTTCGAGCACCCGTTTTTCATATACCTTTGTATTTTTTATTCTTATATTTTCTAAGTATACGCATATTACGTATTGCCCCCCCCCCCTTTTTGTGTGTGTGTGCAGCCATGGGATTAAAAGAAGCCTTGAGGTTGAAATCATTCGATTCTAAGGAACTCGACGTCCGAGCTACTAAGACGCCGAAGGGGGATCCTCCATATCTTTCTGTGGTTAAGGAGAATCTTTACCCAATCAGGGAGCCTGTTGCCACGACTAGTCAAGGAGGCTTGAGCTCGGCTCCTTCGGTGCAGGCGGTAAACGTGGTTTCGGTTCAAACGGCTGCGGTGGTGAACGGAGATAACGGAAAGAAGACAGGTTCGAGCGGGGCGAAGGGGTCTGGTTCAAAAGTTATCCTGTATGGTTCGGAGCATTTGTCTGTGGAAGACGAAGGAGTGAGTGCCGAAGGTGATGATGATGATGCCGAGGATGCTGAGGCTCGTCCTCAAGTTAGCTTTAAGAGGGGGCAAAGCACCTCTTCCAAACCTGACCCGAATCCGAAGAAGCCGAAGAAAACGAAGTTGGATTTTAAAACAGTTGTGTTGGAAGACGAAGTCGACCAAGTCACCGGGTTTTCTGTTGCTGGTAGTTTATTGGAGAATTTGGACGCTCATCTCCATGGTGGCAAAACCCCCAGGGACCGCCCGGTTAATCTGCCACCGAGTCCTTTATCTTTTGGAGGAACAGCTACAAAGGTGATCGATGTCGCCGACATGCCTGATCCTCAAGGTTTTAAGAGAATCGAACTTTCTCCTTCGGGTAAGCCTACGACCAGGGTTGCCTCTAATGTCTCAAGGTCAAGTCCTCAGCAGATTGATGGTGGGGATAGTGCCTCTTCGTCCCCCTAGTGGTATGAAACTGAAGCTGTATTTATATGTCGGGAGTTAGGTTCGGGCGAGGCTGTGGATGCGGATTCTGCTCATGCCTTGGAGAAGTATATCCCTGATTGGTCTTTGGTTATTAAAGATAGGATCGTGGACGCTCTCTCTGCGAAAATGGCGTTGTTTCACCTTGGCACCCCTGCTAAACACGCGTATTATAGGAAAATGAGTGGTCCTGAACTCGGAAACGCTCTCATGTTAAACCAGGCTCAATCCAATTCCTTAGTGGTCAAAGCATACAAGCGGTGGGTTGAGGCCGAATCTAACTATCGTCGGTTCGAGCGTGAGGTTACCTTTTTGAAAAACGAAGAAAATGTTTGATCAAAAACAAAGCAGGAACTCTCATCACTTCGAACTCAGGCGGATCAATTGAAGGGGCAAGTTTCTGAAGCTAAAGAAGTGAGCAAAGCCTCTCAGGCTTCAGCTGCGTCTGTTTACGAGGCTCGTGACAAAGCCATCCGTGATTTAGAGAGTGTGAAACTGAAGTTTGAAGAGTTAGAGAAGAAATTATCTGAGGTTGAGGGAAAAAATAGAGCGGAGCAGAGAGAAATGCAGTCCACTTATGATCAATTGTTGGCTGATCATATTCATCTGGTGAATGGTACGTTTATCGCATTCTTTTTTTTATCTATTCAGTTTATAACCTTTGTTTTTCTTTTAGATAAGCTTGAGCTTGAGAGGGCCCATGAGAGAGCCGTCGAATCGCATCAGACTATGATCGCCGATGCTAAAGATATGTTGATTCGATATGACGGCGAGATGATCGAGTTGTACGGCCTTGTATCAGAGCTTATGCTTACTAAACAATGGTTCTTAACTGATGGGGTAGCCTGGGTTGTTAGATTGGTTCATCAGAGCCCCGAGTTGGAGAAAGTGGTGGCTGATTTGGTGAACAGTGTTAATGCTGTTGGTGTGAACGACGACATTAAGCAAGGCTTTCAAGCTGCCAAAGGTTCGGCTCGGTCTGTCGAAGAAGTTCTCGGATATGATGAAGGGGCCAAAAATACCTTAGATGTCGCGATCAAAGCTTTCGATAACTTTCATATCTCAGTTCTTGACAAGGTTTCGGAGCTGGTGGACGAACCTCTGTCGGTTATAAAACGGAAGAGTGAGCTTCCCATTGTCAAGGAGGATTAAGAAACTTTGTGTGTGTTTCTGTAATCATACAATATTTTATTTTTACTATGGCATGTAACCGTATAATTTGGGCTTGTTATAATTTTGCTGGACATGTTTTCTTAGTTTTATGGAATCGTATCTTTGGTTATGATATTTATGCTTGGCTTTTCAGTTTTAGTTTGTGTCTAAACTTCCACTACTTAGCCAAATCTTTATTGGGCCATCTAGATGACCAGATCGTAGCCAAAACTTTCGTAAGTTTGTTTTATTTGCTTCAATCCTTTATGCTTTTTATGGTCGGATCGAATCAGATCCTTTTGCTTAATAGATTTTGTTGTTTTTTGAACTATTTAAGCCTTCTCGATTGGCGCGAGGCATGGGTCGAGGCCCGTTTGTGTAGATTTTATATTGTTCAAACTTTTGCATAGATATGCTATTGTTTATTTTATCAAAATGCAGATCGCTTTATTCGATAGATAGTTATATCTTCCGGGGTAGACCCTCCCGGATTTTACAAGGAAAATTGAAAAAATGTTCGGGGCACTACCCTCCCGACACTTACATGGAAAAAAGGAAATAATAAAAATAGCGATCTCTTTGGCCCGTAGTGGACAGGCGTCTACATGAAGCATTTCTTCAAATGAACCCCGTTCCATGTTCTTGGAACGGAGGTTCCGTCGATCTTTTCGAGCAAGTAGGACCCTTTGTCACTAGCTTCTTTTATGCGATACGATCCCTCCCACTTTGAGGTCAACTTTCCGGAGCCTCGACGCGACTTGCATCGTTGCTCCGGAGCGCAAAGTCTCCAACTTCAAATTTATAAAGTTTGGCACGAGCATTGTAGTACTTTTCAATCTTCTTCTTGTATCGTGCTTCTTTAATTGCAGCTATGTTTTGGCGTTCTTCCAATAAATCAAGATAGGATCGGAGCTCCTATTCATTTTTCTCCCAGTTTTTGCACCTTTGATTTGGGAGTCCGATCTCTGCAGGAATCACAGCTTCGGTACCGTACGTAAGACTAAACGGTGTTTCTCCGTTACTTGTCTTGTGTAGGGTTCGGTGAGCCCATAGTACGTTCGGCAACTCGTCTGCCCACCCTTTGCCTTCGTAACCAAGCCTTCTTTTTATCCCATCGATGATTCGGAGATTTATCTGTTCAATCTGCCCGTTCCCCTGTGGGTGAGCGACCGAGGAGAAGACTTGGTTAATTTTCAAACTTTCGCACCACCGCTTGAATGGGTTCTCCGCAAATTGTTTTGCATTATCGCTTACTATATATAGTGGAAGACCAAAACGGCACACGATCTGCTCCTAGAAGAACCTTGTTACATTATAGCCAGAGATAGCCGTGAATGGTCGGGCTTCCACCTACTTGGTGAAATAATCTACTGCCACCAGTAAATACAGAGCACTTCCACTTGATCGCGGGAGGGGTCCAACTATATCCACGCCCCATTTTTGAAAAGGCCATGCGACAGTTAATGGGATCATTTCATTCTTCGCTCAGAGGCTTATCGGCGCATGCTTCTGGCATTCATCGCATTGTTGGAGCTCTTTTACCGCACTTTCGTGCATCCCGGGCCAATAATACCCTGCGTTTTTTACTTTTGTTACGATCATTTTTGGTCCAGCATGGATTCCGCAAATGCCATAATGTATTTCTCTGATTATATAGCTAGCTTGCTCCAGATCAAGGCATTTTTAACAGAGGACCAAAAAAAGTCTTTCGATACAAACCCCCGTCTTGCATTTGGTATTGAAGCGAGTTGATCTGGATTTCTCTAGCCTCCGCCTTATCAATTGGCAAAACATCATGTACCAAGTAGTTGATTATCAGAGTCATCCAGGTTTGTGACTGAGCTTCCACTTGCATGACCTGTGGAGTGGCAATCGAAGGTGCGGTCAATACTTCGACCCGTACCTCTTTAGCAAGATGGTTGAATGACACAGATGCTAACTTGCTTAAAGCATCGTCTTTTTGTTTTTGCTGCGGGGAATGTGTTCGACCTTGCATGAGTCAAACAACGCCATCGATTGCTTCACTTGCTCTAAGTATTCGATCATGTTAGTTTCCCTTGCTTCATATTCTCTGTTTAGTTTATTTGCTACGAGCAGCGAATCAACATGGGTTACGACGTTTTTTGCTCCGACTTTGGCTGCTAAACGCAAGCCAGCCAATAATGCCTCATATTCAACTTCATTATTGGAGCTCTTGAATTCTAGATGGAGTGCATATGTCATATCCATGCCATCAAGATCGGTGAGTATTAACCCAGCTCCCGCGCCCTCGGCGCTCGAAGCTCCATCCGTATACAAAGACCAAGGTTTGTTTGGAGCTTGCTCCGTTCCTTCCACTTCCTTGTCCTCCGGCATTTCGACTAAGAAATTGGCTATCACCTGCCCTTTTAGTGGACCCTTGGTTTTGAAGGTGATGTTGAAGGCACCCAGCTCGATCGCCCATTTTGCCATACGACTCGATACTTCGGGACGTCAGAGAACGTGTTGGATTCTTTGATCTGTTCGGACTTCAATTGGGTGGGCTTGAAAATATCGGCGAAGCCTTCTTGAAGCATGGACCAATGCTAGAGCTAATTTTTCCAAATTTGGATACCTTATTTCGTAATCCTTCAAAGTTCGACTTACATAATAAATAGGGATCTGAGCTCCGGTTCAATGGGCGACCAGAACCGCACTGATGGTGCCACGTGATGCGGCTAAGTATACTGTTAGCACCTCGTCTTCTTCTGGTACGGTGAGAGTTGGTAATGTGCCCAAATAAACTTTGAGTTCTTCAAAAGCTCGTGCAGCTTCATCGGTCCATTTAAATTCCGATCTGAAACTTTTTCTAAGTATGTCCATAAATGGGAGGGACCTGTCTGCTGCTTTTGACAAGAAACGGTGGAGAGCGGCCAGTCGTCCGTTTAAGGACTGAATTTCTTTAACCGAAGTTGGGGGTTTCATGGTAAGGACAACATCTATTTTGTCGGGGTTGGCTTGCAAGCCTCGCGATCCGACCATGACACCTAAAAACCTCCCTTCTTCAACCCCGAATGTACATTTTTTAGGGTTCAGTTTCATATTGATGCTTCGGAGCCGGGTGAATGTTTCAAGTATATCTTTAAACATGGCCTCTTCGTTGTGACTTTTGATCACGATATCATCAACGTACACTTCCAAATTTCGCTCAATTTGGTCCTTGAAAGCCTTGTTCATCAACCGTTGGTACGTTGCCCCGGCGTTTTTTAGGCCGAAGGGCATCTTTGTAAAACAGTTAATTCCCTCATTAGTAACAAAGACTATCTTGTCCTCATCTTCGACTGCCATTTGTATCTGATGGTACCCTTTGTAAGCGTCTAAAAAGCATTCCTGGCTGAATGTGGCGACGGAGTCAATCTTTTCGTCGATTTCTGGTAATGGAAAACAATCTTTCGGGCATGCGTCGTTCAAGTCGGTGAAATCAATACACATTCTCCAGGAGTTGTCCTTCTTTCGTACCATAACTAGGTTTGATACCCAAGTTTGATACCGGACCTCTCTTATGATCCCAGCATCTAGGAGACTCTTCACGTCTTTAGCAATTACCTTGGCTCGATCTGGTGCCATATGTCTCTTCCTTTGTGCTATCGACTTGATTGATTCTTTCACGTTCAGACGGTGCTGTGCCATGGATCTGGGAACTCCTTGCATATCGGAATGCTTCCAGGCGAAAACGTCGATTGAGTTACTCAACAACTCCCATAGGAGCTTTTTAGTTCGTTTTGGGAGCTGAGCCCCGATTGCCACTTGTTGTTCTGGGAACTCCGAATTAATCGCCCAAAGTTCCATGGGTACTTCAGATTTTTTGGAACTCGTTTCTGCTGCGTGCCTTACTTTCGCAACGAATGAATTCGACTCCGAAAGGATAGTGGCGACCCCTGCCTTGGTGGGGAATTTTATGGCACCGTGTATTGTGGAAGTGATTGCTCCGAGAGCTCTTAACCTAGGTCGTTCGAGTATTACATTATGCGATGAATGAGTACCGATAACTAAAAAGGTTAGTTGAACGGTTCTGTTTCGATCATTATCTTTAAACGCAGTCGGGAGGGTAATTTGTCCTATCGGACGAACCACCTCTCCCGAAAAACTTATCAACGGAGTAGACACCTCGATTAATCTCTTCTTTGTCTGGGGGATAGTTGTTGAAAACACTGTAAATACATTATCTTAAAGGCACTTCCTCTGTCTACGTATATTCGCCGGACCAGGTGCCCCGTGATCACGGCCAAGGTAAAGTGCTCCACCGGTACACCTTTCTGGTATTGTGATTGGTCCGTCCCGAGCATCTTCTGGGTCGATCGGAGGAAAGTATGTAGGTTGGTGCATCCAAGCTGCCATGTGTTGTTTCGATCGCTTTACCCCATTGATTCGGTAGACCGAATCATATTGATTCCGGCATCGGTGTTTGGATTGTCGGTTGCAGTTGCCGACTTTTTGCCATCTTTTACTTCCTTCACAAGGTGGGAGAGTTTTCCGGATCGTACAGCTTTCTCAATTTCTTGTTTTAGTGCCCAACATTCATCGGTCGTATGCCCCTTGTCTCGGTGATACTCACAATACTTTTTGGAATGCTTGTCCTGATGTAGGCCGCTGCTTCGAAGGTGTAGGAAACCGGGTGGTTTCCGTACTAAGGATCTCGCTCGGCGACTTAGTTAATTCAGAGAAAGTATTGAAACGTACGTTACCGGTTCGGAAGTTGCTTCGATCAGATTTTTGGTACGGCCCACGACTTCGATTCCAATTGTTGTTTCTATCCTTTGGTGGTGAGGCGTCCCGTCTCCATGATGCGGTTCGAGCCTTTGCGTTCTTTGCTGCTGTTTCGTTCGGTTGTCCGCAGGCGCTTTTTCCCCGAACAAAGGCTCGATCCCGTTCCATAAGTACCTCCATGGTTTTTGGGAGATCTTCGTGGAGTTTTTCTACGAGTTGATTGTTTCGAACTCCGTGACAGAACCCGGAAACGCGGAGTTGATCAACTGCTCCACTTATCTGCCTGCTCTCTCGATTAAAGCGGTCAATGAAATCTTCTACGGATTCTCCGTCGCGGCGTTTTATGTGATGAACTTCAGTAATATCTTTCTTGCAGCGTCGCTACTGACAGAAATTTTGCAAAAACATACGCCGGAATTCCTCAAAATGATCGATCGATCCTTCCGGTAACCCATCAAACCATACCCGTGCTGACCCGGTGAGAGTCTGAGCGAACATGTAACATCACGCTGGCATGGGCCATTGTTCGACCTTGGCTGCTCCGGCAAAAGCGAACATATGATCGTCCGGGTCGGACATACCATCGTAAAATTTTAACGTTGGAGGCATCTTCAGCTTTGCCGGGAGCGGTGCATTAGCGATCCTTAACGTGAATTTTGACTGAGAAGTCATGGACGTAGGATGATATGGCATGATTAACTCCTGATCCTGAGGGTTTAGACCCATAGATACCTGGCGAAACAGGTCGTAAAGACCGTTATTTATTGGAGCGTTCGTAAGGGTGGAAACTTGTGAAAGACATGTTATGGGAGTGGAGATTATAGGACTTACCATAGATCCAAAGGTGAAAGTTCTAACGAAGATGGGATTAGCCCTTGGATAAGCACTGCTGAACAGGTTCGTGCGGAGGCTCTGTAACATTTCCTCTCGCTGCTGATGTAGCTGTCGTAGTAAATCAGTGTTCCGTAATAGGAAAGCGTTGTCCAAATTAGGCAGCGGCGTGGAGACTGGAGCAGTAACCGAGACCGTAGTGACAGAGCTCGCGATTACAGAATTTGCAGGTGGAGGTATTGTTGCCGATCCTAATGAAACCGCCGAGGTGGCAACTGCTGTGGGGACAGCTGTTACAGGTGCAACTCTTCCTTCCCAAATATCGTTATAAGACGGGAAAGTACTTGTGGAGACAACTGTTGTGAATTCCATAATTTCGAATGAAGAGAATCAACGAAGTAGATTTTGTGAATTCGAGGGGATGACGCCACTGAAGACTCAAAAACCAGTTGGTCCGAGCTGGTAAGAGTAGAGCTTCAGATGACCTTGACTAAACCTGCAAGATCACAAGGAAGAAAGCACACCGTTAGCCTCGCCATAGGGAGGGGGGCCTCTCTGTGACCAAGCTCGGGCGTGAGAATAAATATTTGTGAGGAGAAGTAAGTCAGGGAGAGAGAGAGGAGAGTTTAGAGAGAGAAAGTAGTGATTACCCTTTGTGGGAAGTCTTGAAGGGGTATTTATACTTTTGGGGTATGCTGACGTGACAAGTTAGTTAGGGTCGGACCAGTCACTATCAGGTAGTTAAAGCCGTGGGCCCCAGTTAGTTAGAGAAGATCCTGTGGCTTCAATCGTTCCGACTATGGATGCTAGGTCCGGTTTATCCCATGAGCTATCGATCTGACCTTACATTCCATTAAGTGTTCAGTCCAGCCAAGACGTTCCTCATCAGTTAGCACGTACAAGACCAGACCAGGTAATATTTAGCCTTTAGGTCCTAAAAGATTGTTGTTCAACAAAAAAAACTAACAAAGTAAAAAAAAAATAACAAAACAACTATTAGAAAAAGTGTTGTATAATGTTATGCTTTCCTAATTCTAGATTTGACTCGTTCATGGCGGACTATCATCCACCATTTTTGTTAAAGTTTAACAACTTTTCTCTTCCTCTCTCCATCAAAAATCATCACCAGTTTAATAATTTCCAGACTATTTCAATATCATTTATACAATTATACTTCTCATATTCTTGAAAATCCATACCCAATAACGTATATATCGTCACCAATTTCATTTCTAAACTATTAGAAGATCAAATCCTACCATTTCCTTGAAAATTATCACATGCATGACCATTGCTACAGGATCATCACTTAAAAAATGGACCAAACGTCCAGATGCCGTTGCAAAATCTGGTTGGTACTTTGTATCTTCTTCATATGTTGGTATTTTATGATCCACAATGCTAAATGGTACACTTTATCATCCCCTAGAACCGCATTCCACCACCACACAAACCCTATTGAGATCATAGATTCCACCGAAAAAACAATACCCGAAACCACAAACACGCGCGTTGACAATGACAATGTTGATACGGGTCATGGTTCCGTCAAGGAGGAGATCGATTGGTTAAACGACGCAGCTGAAATGCGAGCACTCGAGAATGAATTGGAACCCATTCTTAAAAAAGTTAGGCCTAAACCGGAGAAGAAAAAGACAAAAAAGGTTGAGACTGCAACCGATAAAGTAGGAGAGAGAGTCGGGAAAAGGAAAACCGGATACAAGAGCAAACTGTCTTGTTCGGGCCGGTATATTTACATGTATGATCTTCCTGCCAGATTTAATGATGAAATTCTCGATGATTGTCGGTCGTTTAACAAATGGCAAAATATGTGTCCGTACGTTGATAATAACGGTTTAGGGCCGAATCTCGGGAACCCCCAGAGGGCTTTCTCGAGATCCGGTTGGTATGCGACGAATCAGTTTATGTTAGAAGTAATTTTTCATAATCGGATGAAAAATTACGAATGTCTTACGAATGATTCGTCGATTGCGTCTGCGGTTTACGTTCCGTATTATGCCGGCCTTGATGTTTGGAGGTACCTTTTTGATCATAGCATCTCGTTTCGCGATTCATTATCGGTAGATTTGGCCGAATGGTTACAGGAACAGCCCGAGTGGAAGAAGTACCATGGTAAAGACCATTTTCTCGTAGCCGGGCGGATAACGTGGGACTTTCGACGGGAAACCGACGATGACGAAGCGTGGGGGAACAAACTAATGTTACTACCCGAGTTTAAAAACATGACGTTTTTAACGATCGAGAAAAGCCCGTGGCATAGTAACGATTTCGGGATACCATACCCGACGTATTTCCACCCGAGAACGGATAATGATATTAGTGAGTGGCAGAGTAAGATGAAAAGGCACCGGCGAAAATCATTGTTCTCATTCGCCGGTGCACCGCGTCCCGATATGGAGGAATCATATCGGGATGAAGTCATAGAGCATTGTGCTAACTCGAGTAAATGTAGATTAATACAATGCTCAAATGATAATTTAAAATGTTACCAACCCGTCGACGTGATGAAACTCTTTCAGAGTTCCATCTTCTGTTTACAACCTCCGGGTCATTCACACACCCGGAGGTCAACTTTTGATTCCATTCTGGCGGGTTGTATCCCGGTGTTTTTCACACCGGGATCAGCTTACATCCAGTATTTATGGCATTTACCTAAAAAGTTTGAAAAATATTCGGTTCTTATTAACGAGGATGATGTGAGACATAAGAATGTTAGTATTGAGCGGGTTTTGTCTCGGATTCCGGCTAAGAAGGTGTCGGAGATGAGGAATGAAGTGATCGATTTGATACCTACGGTGGTTTATGCTGACCCGAAAAAGTCAAAATTGGAGAAATTTAAAGATGCATTTGATGTAAGTGTCAATGGGGTTCTTGATCGGGTTAAAATTGTTAAAAAGAAGATGACTAGTATTGATTTTGATGAGAGGTTTAGCTGGAAATACATCTTGTTTGGATCGGTTGATAAGCATGATTGGGATCAGTATTTTCGTTATCCTCAGAAAGTCATAGAAACAGAAGCTGAAGGTAATGAAACAAGGAGATGAAGAAAACGGTGCCGTTTCGTATATGTATAGGCTTGTAAACAAACTGAACGTTCAGTGAACCGTTTGACGGAAAGTTCGTTTATATTTTTTATATTTAATGAGCGAATGAACATGAACCCATGCCTCCTTTGTCTATTTATGTTTGTGAATGTTCGTTTACGTTGGTTTATGATCGTTCTTTTACGTTCATTTGTGTTCGTTAATTTACGTTTGTTGCTTCACTTACGTTCATTTGTATTTTTATTTACTAAACCTAGGACCATTACTTCTTATAGTATACTTTTATGAAATTATAATAGAATTTAGTCTAAATTTATTCATTTTTAGGCTCTCTGAACTAAACATGTCCTCTTCATGTTTGTTTGATTGGTTTCCAAGCCTAAAGAAAATTCTCTTTCAAGCTTTATTTTTGACTATTGTTTTGAGTTAAGTTATTCTTTAAATAAATCTTTTTTTTTTCAAATATATCTATTACTATTACTATTACTATATACTACTAAAAAACTAGTGGATATGAATAGTATGGCTGGGCTAAAATGAGCCGTTTTTTTAAAGGCTATACACTAAAAAACTAGTGGATATGAATAGTATGGCTGGGCTAAAATGAGCCGCTTTTTTAAAGGCTATGAAGAGTTGCCTTATTTTGGTTTTTGTTATGAATGTATCATAATGATGACTCTCCACATACATAACTCCTATCTCTTTGATTTCTTTGTATTAATGTGTGTGCCTATATAGTGGCATTTGTATATGGTGTATTATTTTAATGAACAAGAATTCCTAATAACTTATTCTCTATAGTCTTGTTCTCTAATGTTTAGTATAGTTGTATATGGATTGCTAATAGATCGTTGTTTTACAACACGTTATCAGCACGAGTTGGTTTTGATGATGGTTTGCATTATCATGAGGTATGTCATTAACTTGTGATTGTTATCATCTTCAAAAGAATCCATATTATAATTCATACAATTTTAGATAGATTGAGATTAGAAACTGCTTGGATAGATTGAGATTTAGGGGGTGTTTGGGGTTGAGTTTTGAAAATAGATTATGCGTTTTGAATAATCAGAATCAGATAATTAGCTGTAACAAAACGTGCTGCAGAAAGATAGTGTTTGGATTTGATTATGTTGTTTGATATCACAATAATCAGATAATCAACATTGTTTGGATTTGATTATGTTGTTTGATATCACAATAATCAGATAATCAACATTGTTTGGATTTGATTATGTTGTTTGATATCACAATAATCAGATAATCAACTATTTGAGTGTTTGGCAAGTATATATATTTAAAAAAATAAACAAGTGAAAACGTAAAAAATCAGTTTTTGGATTATCACGTTTTCCTGCAGCAAGGGGTGACCTACTTATGGATTATCACGTTTTGAACTCTACAAAATGTAAAAAATCACTTTTTATTATTTTTTTTACCAAACACTCAAAATAGATTTTTTTGCGATTTCAAAACACAATAATCAAATAATCAGGTTGAAAACGCAATCCCAAACACCCCCTTAGCTTATAGAAACTGCTTCATATGAGTCGTCCGACCAATTGATTTATATAGTGGTGTATTATATTCATTGTTTAGGTATAGGCTGAAAATATAGGTTAATTACTAATCTTTGTATAGTCTATTAATATTATGATATTTATCTGATTGTGTGTGAGCATGTTGTTTATTTTTTCGATTAAAGTATGAAACGATTGTACAGATTCTTATTCTTAAGTGTGATTGCTCTAAAGTATTAGTTGTGTTAAGTTGGTTATGAGTGAATTTTAGCAATTTCGATTAAAAAAATATTGTGATTTCTTGGTACTCTTTCTTAAAAATTAAATAATACCAAAATAATTGACAAGCGCATAACTGAATTTTGTTATATATATATATAATAATATTCTGATGAAAGTGTTAAACTGTGTTTTGACGGCTATAAAATAATGTATTGTATGTTTTGTATAATGAGGTGATGAAATTAAATTATTAATGATGGTGAACTATGTTTTGTAGGGTAAAGTTCTTGTACAAATAATCTTAACATACTAAACATACAAATTGAAGGAAAACTCAAAAAGACAAGGTGACATTTTTGTAATTATCAATAACTATCAAAGTTACTCTACAAATATACCTAAAAAACCTAACCACTCCCCCCACCCCCAAAAAAAACCTAAACCCCCCACCCCCCCACCCCCCAAAAACCTAAAAAAAACCTACCCCCCCACCCCCCAAAAACCTAAAAAACCTAACCCCCCCCACCCCCCAAAAACCTAAAAAAAAACCTACCCCCCCCCTAAAAAAAAACCTAAAAAAACCTAACCCCCCCCCCCCCACCCCCAAAAACCTAAAAAAAACCTAACCCCCCCCCCACCCCCAAAAACCTAAAAAAAACCTAACCCCCCCCCCACCCAAGCTAAAATGCTAAAAACTAAACCCCCCAAAAAACCTAAAAAAATCTAAAAAAATAAAAAAAAAACAAACACAAATTATTTTATTTTATTTTTTTAACATTTTTATTAAAAAATCGCTACTTTTAGTAGCAGCCAAAAAAAAAATTTTTTTTTTTTGCTAACGAAATGTAGCGATTTTTTAATAAAAAATGTTAAAAAAAAATTGTATTTTTTTAGGTATTTTTGGTTGTAACTTTGATGGTTGGTGATAATTACAAAAATGCCACCTTGTCTTTTTGGGTTTTCCTTCAATTTGTATGTTTAGTATGTTAAGATTATTTGTATTTGATCTTTTGCCATGTTTTGTATTATATGACAATTTGTGATCATAAAAATATTTGCTAGAATTTGGTTGTGATGCAATGATTAGAAGACTTTGTGAGTAACAGTTTGTTGAAAATGCTCTAGAAAATGTGATAATAATCAAAATGATACTTAATAATTCATAGGTAATGTAGTTTTATTTTGTAATGATGTTGACTCATTTATAATGTTTTAATAATTGTACTTATTAATTATGAAGTATGTGTACTAGATCAAGTATGTGTAGACAATGCTACAGGTTGTTGAAGTAAAAAATTGTGCAAATAAGAATTGTCAAAGAAGGAAATAGTTTGTATATTGATGATAAACTTATAATTATATGCATACCTTTGCATTGTTTTTTGTGTTTCTAGAGTTAGATTAAGGTTAATTGCATATCTATATCACTTTGCATTGTCTTTATTATTGTGTTATTTTGATCAGTGATATGATGTTGGTTTCTTTACAACCATGAATATTTATTGTTCGATCGGTTTAAAACCCACTCAAATTTCTTTTAATTTTTCTCATTGGGAAATCTTGTGGGGCTAGACAATCGATTTTTGGTTATCTTAGGTGGTTGTCTTTTGATCTAAAATATGGAAGATGAAAAGTTACCAATAAATTTTATTAAACTGGATTTATCACAACATATAAATGAAGAAGATGAGACGTTACCATTAGTATTTATTAAATTGAATTTATCACAACATATAAATGAATATTCATTATCTTAGTTTTTTTTATTTAATTGTAGTATTAGTATGAAAAGTTTCGATGAAAGGTTTCAATTATTGAATTTTATTATATTATTAATATGAATGAATCTTGCTTTATGTCTATATAATTAAGTTATTTATGTATGGGATATAATTCGGTATTTTGTTTCAAAATATACTTTATCTTCAGCTTAATTACTTTATACTTTTAGTTGTGAGATAGGAACTCGCTATCAAGCTAAGCAACATATTTATTTATTGTATACAAAATTAAATCAGTATATTATTTTAAAGGTCTTTGCTTAGATAAACATGGAGTTGTATTCTCATACATATATTAGTTTCTATCATATGTTTAGATAAAAGGTGTAATTTTAGAAAATTATCACATTTCATAGGGAACACTTAGTCATCAAGGTTTCACCATATTCTTTTCTTACGATATTATAGAATATATAATTATGAAAAGAAATAGAACCATCAGACCTAAAGAATTGTATGTTGGAGTTATAATATTTGCTTTTTATGGTTTTCTGATTCATTAAAGAACAATTCTATTCGTGGTAGTTTGATATGCATAAAAGGAATTAATTGAGATTTCAGTATGAAATCTATATGCATGCATATATAATTGCAATTTATCATTCATGATGCTTTTCATTTTATATCCATGATCTCTTTTATGGCAAAAACATTATCTTGAAAAACATATATGACGCTGCCTAATGATGTCTAATGATTTTTATTTGGAGATTATCATTTATATAGATATTATTGAATAAGGCTAATAAAGATAAAAGTTGTGTATTATTGTCATTCCCATGAAAGTTTATAAGCATGCTTAAAAGACCTGTTTATTTGAAATAAATTGAAGTAAAGACATGACATATGAAGTGTGGGTCTCACGTAAGCTCATTATAAATTTATGGAAGCTCGTAAGATTTTCGATCGATAAATTTTGTTGTCTCAGTCATATAACTACGTCTTGATTTACATCATCTAATGAGATATATTAGAAGGTTGAAAAAAAAATTCCACTTGTCAAACCTCAAATGTGCTCTAGATATATAAGGTTTGAAATAGTCACCATGAAAGTTTTGTGACTCTAATCCATTCCTTGAAGTGAATGTGATGATATACTAATTAGTATAATGGTCGTGATTATGTACATAGTGAAGAAATTATAATGATGCGACCATGAAAGTTATAATCCATTCCCTGAAGAGAATGTGATGAAGAAAATATCAATTTAAAGGTCATGATCATGTACATAAAAAAAAGTTTAATGATGCCCATGTTGATAATGAGATTAAGCATGCTAATAATGAAATTGATAGCAAGAAGTAGCGCACTGTGAGATTGAATATACGAGAATAAATGAAATGGGAAAAGATGTAAAACATAATAATGCATTATCCTCTCGTATTTAGTATCGTGTATTAAACAAACATGAGTGCAAGTAAAGTATATACGATCATAATTATTTAATGATTGGCATGACCGGCCAGACCATACCGAGTCATTAATGATGATGTGAAAAGTATTGAAGAACCAGAAGATTCGTCTTGATAATTATACATGTTATATTTGCTCTCAAGTGAAGTTAAGTATTTGATCAACAAAAGTAGGGTGTGAATCCCCAAATATTCTAGAAATGATAATGAAAATAATTATACAAACATGATACCATTTAGTGTTTTAAAATCGATCCATCGTCTAAATGGTTATCAAATTCACAACCTGAAGCTTGTGTGATTGTGGCTTAGCTAATGTGATAGCAAGCATATTAATCCAGATTACTATTGGTTACAAAGCCAATGATCATAAGAGGAGCAAAAGTTCATTTAGGTACATGTAATTTTATATATAGTACCATCAATTCACATTAAGCCAATAAGTTATAGTTCTCCCCATACAGTTGGTTTTTGGTCAGGAACCAAAGATGTTTCATCAAAGATTTTGGTTGTGCGACATATATTGAAACTCATCCACCACACCGCACAAAGATGGGACTTCTAAAAAGTTTGAGAATATGTTAGGTATAAATAATCGTCTATGATTAAATACTTGAAGCCATTAGTGAGAAATTTGTTTATGACTCATTAGTTTTCACTTTAGTGAATGAATGTTGCCAACATTAGGGGGAGATAACAAGCAGTTGGAAAGTGAAAAGTGAAATGAATTATCATTCATCTTGATCCTCAGATTATAAACTATGAACTAGAAGTTTAAAGTATAATTCATTTACCAATATTAAAGAACAAATTACCAGACAAGTTCACTGACCTAAATAGAGTGACTAAGTAAGTCACATAATCAACTGCGTATGCTCCAGTTATATTTGTGTCCCAAGAGGACAACCACATATTTTTGTAACGAGTCTATTGCACGCCTAAAACGTGGTAGACTAGTTGATTCCAATAATAAAATTCCTCGAAAATTGGAGCAAGTAATTAAGATGGTCAAGTCGAGGTTATAGTAATAAGATCTCCTAAAGAGACAATAGACATGATGGTTCAAGAAGAACCTCAGGTACCTGAAAATAAAGAGATCTCGATAAGTTGTATCATGTCTAAGATATGTATGGAATCAAAATAAAAATCGACGTCGTTATACTTTTGTATATAATGTAGCGCTTAAAATGGTTAAATGATAAGGATCAACATTTAAGATCTGCCAATGAATGAATATTAAGAAATAATTGGCCAAAATAGAAAGACGCAAATAAAGCAGAGTTTAGTTCTCTAATGAAATGGAAAGTTTCTAGACCAACAGTCCATACAACTGAAGTTGTAAAATATGCTGGATACAAAAGTGTCTTTTACGCGAATCATGTGAAAATCAAATTAAGTGATATAAGTCAAAATTGGTGGCACAAGAATTTTCACAAAGACCTATGATTGATTATGAGAAAACGTATTCTCCATTGGTGGATGCATTGACTTTTCAATATCTTATTAGTCTGGTAATATATAAAAGAGAATTGACATGCGTCTTATGAAAGTTATGTATCACTTGATACTAAGTCATATAAAATAAGTTCTCGAGAATATTATGATCAATATATAAATTCAGATCTGAATACATACACATGTTGTATATGTTATTGAATTAAATATAAGTGGAACTCCCCATGAGTATCCTAAAGCATTTGAGTGCTTAAGAGGTTAATTGAAACACCTTATGGATGTAATTATAGTGCACCAATACTCTAATAAACATATATAGAAAATATGTACCTGGTTATTATGGCATCTCAATGTACACAATGTACAAACATGGTACAATATGAATTTTGGAGATAAAAGCAAGTGTTCTTGATATTTTTGCATATGATATAGATATCTATGTGTTAAAAGGGCAAGTTTATATAGCAAAACTTCTAAGAGTGAAAGCACATGCATATTTGGATAAGATGGAAAGAATTCCCTCATGGATTGATAATTCTGGAAGCATTATTTGTAACGCCCTGCGTTTTCAAACTTCCTACATTTAGAAACCTTACGTGAAATTCTAACTTTGGAAATCTTGTGTTCTCATAACCATTCTTTCATTGTAATCGTTGTAAAATACGGAACTTGCTTCGTAAATAAAACTTGTACATTACACTTTTTACCTAGTTAAATCATGTTTTATTTCATATTTCACCTTGTTACAAGTTAGGGGAAACATTGTTGCACATTATTACACAACTTAACTAACAAAATTACTCATTATAATGTTTTAAAAAAATAAAAAAATAAAGAAATATGGCAGCCCCAATTCAGCAAAATTCAGCCCATATAGTTGGGTTTGTGGGCTAGTTTCAAGGTGTAACCCCTTCTAAACACTTCCAAAGCCCAACCCATTGAAACCCTAATCCTTCCCCCTATAAATACCACTTATAACCAGCCTCCCTACCACTTTTGCAACCCTAAAAACTCACAAAACATCCACCAAACCGTAGCTGAAAGCAAGGGTTCGAGTAGATTGACATCCCTTCACGAAAATGAGCATAACTCACTCAATTCTTATCCGATTCACTCGATTCTTTTTCATACTTGCTTGTATAATCATGGGGTTCGATTCCTAGACTTCTCCTTGGAGAAATCAGACCTGGAAATGCCCCGAAATAGTCCATAAACTTTCTGTTTGTTTTTATGTTCATCAAAAACTTGTTTAAACCTATGCAACTTGTGTCCAACACATCTCATACCTATGTCCTAATGCTTACAACTTATCCCATGGTTGGTTAAGCTTAAAAACAAGGTTGAGACATTTAAAATCAGAGGATTAAACCTCATAAACTTGGTGTTTTGTTTAGGGTTTTTAACCCACAAGTCATGTCAAACTTTGTCTTTGATACATGAGTGATTATGGAACAACTTGGGTTGTCCAAACATACAATCCTCACATGATTTGATGATTTCTCTTAGTTAGTGTGTATATTTCTTATTCTTTATTGTATGTTCATGACCCTCCTTGGTTGTTTTTTTTACATCAAGTGTAGTGGTGAACACATAGAGGTGCCTAAATGGAAGACTTGATCTTCCTACCTCCTACATGACTTCTATGACATTTAGAGGTACCAAAATGAAGATTTTAATCTTCTACCTCATGCTTGAACTATTGGACATATATTATATAACCTAAATATATTATTCGAATAATCGAATCTTTGATGATGAACTAGTGTTCATATGTCGGGGTACTAGATTACATCATCCTAGACTATGATAACTTGTCACGATTCTAATGGAACCTTGTTCCATGAAAACATCTAAACTCCTTCGAGTTTCCTAGTGTCAAGAACAAGCATCATATGTACTAAATGATTATTTTCCATGTTATTCTCATATCTTATTTTTACGTTGTTTTAAACACCGAATCTCGACTCTAAACATACTTGAACTTTAACCCTTATACATTCGGACTCTAAATCTCTACTCGTCAACAATTGGATAATCGGAAAACATATGCAAACTTTGTGAGTATACTCGTATTCCCCCTTTTTACTTTTATCACTTTTGGGGTGTAACATGTTTACCTATTGAAACTTACACATGAACTTTTGTCTAAACACATGAACATTCCTATAACATGCTTGCATATGTGATGGCTTGATACTTTAAATTTGGGTGATTCTTATGTGTAGAACTTATCATTAACTTCGTACGAGCCAAACCTTGACATATGTAGCGCTATAGGATTAACGACCCGCCTCTACTGAAACTTTGGTTATGTCATGAGCAAGTTGCGTTTTCTTGGTTTGATATGTTAGACACATGCCATGTTTAAATGTTTATCTTGAATCACATGCTTGCTATGAGGAATTGTTCAAACTTATCTTTTGCTATGTACGTATCAAACTTGTATACTCGCCTTTGCTTTTGCATTGAACTTTATTTTAAACATGTTACAGGTTGAGGACGATGATGCTATGAAATGAAGTAGCGTTGATGCCTAGATACACATATAGACGTTAGGGTTTAAAATGTTGTATCAAAATTTTGATATGTTATCATGTTGTTTTGTTAAACTTGTCGTATTTGAATTTCTTGTAACGTTGACTATTTGAAGTTATGAAATGAAATGAAATTTGGATTTTCTAAATATTGTCACAAATAGCGTTATGATGTCTCTAGCAATCTTCACACTTCGTCTCATCCCGATGTTTCCGCCATTGGTTGGGGTGTGACAGATTGGTATCAGAGCCATAGCTATAGGGAATTAGGAAAAGTAGGAATGCTTTCACCTAGTCTATAGTTTTAGAGCCTTATTCGTATGCTTTGTTTGAACCACTACATGATACCTTATTTGTTCTTATTTATTCCTTTTTTTTATCTTTTAAGCATATATGTCGCTTATGTGTTAACACTTGGTATGCTATATTTACTTTAATATGTGCTAATACATGTTTTATTGTCTCATTCATTATGTTCTATTCTTAATATGCTTCATTGTGCATTTAAATTTGTTTGTTTATTCCTTTAACATACTCTTTACCTCATGCATTTTACTCGACTATTCTAAATCCGTAAACACTCGCATTATACAAATGAGACGAATTCACCAAAATAGGCGTGAAACCCACAATTTGGTGAACGACTCTCAATCTATCTATTCTTCTTTTTTACACGAGATATCGCCATTAAGCTAGGAGTGAAATCCACATCTTAATGGTAAATCTCAAATTTCAAATTCTAGTGGACCCTCGTCAACATGTCGAAATTTAAATTTTGACCCGACGAGTACCAACCACACTTAGGATACGAAATCGTCAAGATAGGGGTGAAACCCGCACCTTGTCGACTAGTTCCACTCCTTGATTTTTCATAAATCCCGCCAAGTCTTGAAATTTCGATTGATTTGGGACATGTAGTAACCGGAAGGGTAAATACCGTTAACCGACTTGTCGGCGAGAGTATTTTACCTATTAGGCCAAAGCATGCTCCTCAAATTCAAAAGACTTTTCGACCACTTTGGTTAGTCAAAGTTCCGTTTGGAACACTCCAAACTTTGGTCAAACATGTGTTTCTATTGTTCATTTTATACGATGCAATCTTTCAACCTCGAGTTTACCTTTGATTTCTCTTTTCACACGCACAACATATCGAACCTTTTCGATACATTTATATATGCATGATTTTCATATAATTTAAATTCATATTCCTTGTAACAACTAGTGGAGAGGTATCATCGAGATTGGAGTGACTTCCTTACCTTGACAATTGACTCCACCCCTCTTCCCTTAAAACGACCTCACCAACGAGTTAGGGGTGATTCCCTTACTTAGGTGACCGTTACCCAAAACTTCTCTTTCAAAATATTTTATTATGCAAACCCGATCATGTTTTATACCTAAATCATTTATCATTATTCAAAATACCTACTTATTCCGATTTCAAAATACATTGTTTATCAAACGTACTTCTTATTCTACCATTCATTTTCACTCAAATCATATACACGAGATTCTTAATTATGTCTTTACCGTTTTACTACACGAATTTCCAAACCTTACGAAATGCTACCTATCAATTTAATCGGTCTAATGAATCTCTTGCCCATGAACTTCACATCTGATTTATTAACTGAAACACGTTCACATTATATCATCATACTAGAGACTTCCACTCTTAATCGAAATCAAACTAACCTTTCTCAATTACTTATAAGACCTCATAGATGTTATATGATCGTTTTACCAAATACTCTTTCCAACATCAATAAATCCTTTGTTAAAATTATTTTTAAACAATCACTAAGTTCTTTTACTAAATTTCTTTTCTAAGGGTCGACGTTTTCACAAGAACTTTCAAAGTTCAAAATTTCATGTTCTGATGCAAATAAAACAAACCCGTTATTTAAAAAAAAAAACCTTCTCTACAACGCTTAACTCGTCATCCAAATTTCAAAACACGTGGGCTAGAAGACTTCATGGGGACCGACAATTTTCAACATACGTGAACTCCTTTTTTTTAACAAAAGTAGCATTTCAATCATTACAAAATACGTTAAGCATTACCAATGAGTACTTTATGTTCCTTTACATATACAAACTATATTCTACCTTTCAAACCAAGCTCAATCTAATTTTGATTCGACAAACTCAACGTTTTGTTTAAACAACTATACATGCACATCATCATACACATTTTAGACGATATCTCGCGATAACATCATTTATATCGTTCGTATCTACATACTTAACCTTTTTTTTTCTCCGCAATGTCTCAACGTACACCATATACGCAATATTTATTTTTCATACCTACACCTATGTTCATACGTTTTATGCTTGTACTCATACACATACTACTTATACGTTTTACGCTTCTACTTGTACACATACTACTTACACGTTTTATGTTTATGCTCATACATTCATGCGTATTCATACTTAAACTTATGCTCATACTTTCATCCTTACTCATGATTCGTACATTCGTACCTATACGCGAGCGTAATCCGAGGGATTCGCTTACGTGGGTCCCATACATGCTTAAACATAAACATGCTTACATACGACATTCTTCTACGTACACATTCTTATTTTCAAATTCATGTATACCTTGATTCATACATAACTAGTACAAGCTATGTGGATCATGCGACGATCAGTATAATCGCGGGTGCACACGGGATTAAAGTGATAGGCGTATGAGAACCATAGAGTGTACTACTGTGTATGGTAAGACACGGAACGTAACATGACCCTGAGTAACGAAACGGACGTAATGTGGTTAAAACATGGTGGATACGCCGCTGGTACTTCCTATATATAAGTGTTTTCACCATGTTACCAAACTTTCGTAAAACGTGCCATGAGAAATTCAGTGTGTTGCAGACTTTTTGGACCTAATACAACTTCACGCAACTCACAAACGCATTATATCCGATTATTCATGACGAGACTTCATCCTTAACACACTACGTTCATCTATCCAACACTTATGCTATTCACATACTTGTACTCTTTAAGAGCCATTCGTTCATTCTATACTCGTATTATTTTATACAAAACTCGTTCGCAATCCAGCTTGTTTAAACATTTGAGTCCTAACTTACCTCATTACCTATAAAATAGCCTCCCTATTCTTGATTCTTGTGTAACTATACTTAGTATCTCTCTATTGCTTTATTTAAAGTAACAAACCTTTTCGTTCCTCTCAATAAACAGGTTTTACGAAAGTATGATTTTTTTTATACTATCCTTAAAAACTTCCCCTTGCAAATCTACCTTGATGTTCTCCAAAATTTGGTACTTTTCAAAACTTTCAAACTTCCCAAGTTTCAATTCTTAATGATCACCTTTATGCCAAAAACTCTTTCAAGCCTTCCTCTTGAATAAATTTCGGGACGAAATTTCCTAAAGGAGGGGAGACTGTAACGCCCTGCGTTTTCAAACTTCCTACATTTAGAAACCTTACGTGAAATTCTAACTTTGGAAATCTTGTGTTCTCATAACCATTCTTTCATTGTAATCGTTGTAAAATACGGAACTTGCTTCGTAAATAAAACTTGTACATTACACTTTTTACCTAGTTAAATCATGTTTTATTTCATATTTCACCTTGTTACAAGTTAGGGGAAACATTGTTGCACATTATTACACAACTTAACTAACAAAATTACTCATTATAATGTTTTAAAAAAATAAAAAAATAAAGAAATATGGCAGCCCCAATTCAGCAAAATTCAGCCCATATAGTTGGGTTTGTGGGCTAGTTTCAAGGTGTAACCCCTTCTAAACACTTCCAAAGCCCAACCCATTGAAACCCTAATCCTTCCCCCTATAAATACCACTTATAACCAGCCTCCCTACCACTTTTGCAACCCTAAAAACTCACAAAACATCCACCAAACCGTAGCTGAAAGCAAGGGTTCGAGTAGATTGACATCCCTTCACGAAAATGAGCATAACTCACTCAATTCTTATCCGATTCACTCGATTCTTTTTCCTACTTGCTTGTATAATCATGGGGTTCGATTCCTAGACTTCTCCTTGGAGAAATCAGACCTGGAAATGCCCCGAAATAGTCCATAAACTTTCTGTTTGTTTTTATGTTCATCAAAAACTTGTTTAAACCTATGCAACTTGTGTCCAACACATCTCATACCTATGTCCTAATGCTTACAACTTATCCCATGGTTGGTTAAGCTTAAAAACAAGGTTGAGACATTTAAAATCAGAGGATTAAACCTCATAAACTTGGTGTTTTGTTTAGGGTTTTTAACCCACAAGTCATGTCAAACTTTGTCTTTGATACATGAGTGATTATGGAACAACTTGGGTTGTCCAAACATACAATCCTCACATGATTTGATGATTTCTCTTAGTTAGTGTGTATATTTCTTATTCTTTATTGTATGTTCATGACCCTCCTTGGTTGTTTTTTTTACATCAAGTGTAGTGGTGAACACATAGAGGTGCCTAAATGGAAGACTTGATCTTCCTACCTCCTACATGACTTCTATGACATTTAGAGGTACCAAAATGAAGATTTTAATCTTCTACCTCATGCTTGAACTATTGGACATATATTATATAACCTAAATATATTATTCGAATAATCGAATCTTTGATGATGAACTAGTGTTCATATGTCGGGGTACTAGATTACATCATCCTAGACTATGATAACTTGTCACGATTCTAATGGAACCTTGTTCCATGAAAACATCTAAACTCCTTCGAGTTTCCTAGTGTCAAGAACAAGCATCATATGTACTAAATGATTATTTTCCATGTTATTCTCATATCTTATTTTTACGTTGTTTTAAACACCGAATCTCGACTCTAAACATACTTGAACTTTAACCCTTATACATTCGGACTCTAAATCTCTACTCGTCAACAATTGGATAATCGGAAAACATATGCAAACTTTGTGAGTATACTCGTATTCCCCCTTTTTACTTTTATCACTTTTGGGGTGTAACATGTTTACCTATTGAAACTTACACATGAACTTTTGTCTAAACACATGAACATTCCTATAACATGCTTGCATATGTGATGGCTTGATACTTTAAATTTGGGTGATTCTTATGTGTAGAACTTATCATTAACTTCGTACGAGCCAAACCTTGACATATGTAGCGCTATAGGATTAACGACCCGCCTCTACTGAAACTTTGGTTATGTCATGAGCAAGTTGCGTTTTCTTGGTTTGATATGTTAGACACATGCCATGTTTAAATGTTTATCTTGAATCACATGCTTGCTATGAGGAATTGTTCAAACTTATCTTTTGCTATGTACGTATCAAACTTGTATACTCGCCTTTGCTTTTGCATTGAACTTTATTTTAAACATGTTACAGGTTGAGGACGATGATGCTATGAAATGAAGTAGCGTTGATGCCTAGATACACATATAGACGTTAGGGTTTAAAATGTTGTATCAAAATTTTGATATGTTATCATGTTGTTTTGTTAAACTTGTCGTATTTGAATTTCTTGTAACGTTGACTATTTGAAGTTATGAAATGAAATGAAATTTGGATTTTCTAAATATTGTCACAAATAGCGTTATGATGTCTCTAGCAATCTTCACACTTCGTCTCATCCCGATGTTTCCGCCATTGGCTGGGGTGTGACATTATTGATGTCAAAACCTCTAAGAACGTATTATATGAAGTTGACAAAATACGTATGGACTAAATAGTCAAAACGAGTGTTGTACAACTCGAGATATTCGCATAAAGAGGGATATAAATTTGATTAAATTAGCCATGTTCTATGAACATTCTACTTTTAAAAGTTTACTATAATCGCAATTTACAGTAATGATGTCTAGGCATTATTGAGAGAAATTGTCGAGCTTTTAGAGGGAGAATTTTTGAATGACTTTGGCACGGTCTAATTATTACTCGAACTGCAGTTTGAGTATATATGTAATTATATTTTACTAATCCCTCAAGTACATCTAGAAGATGATGTTTGGATATTTTAGTATGGACATAGTTGAACCTTAAAGTATATTAAAGGTTGTTAAGTCATTTGTTATAAGAAATGCCTATAATCATCTCCTACCAAAGTAGAGATTCTCATTCTAGAAGTATCATCATTAAATGCATAAGTGCATTAATATATTTTGCTAGCTATGTATGGTTATAATATCTTTCACTTGAGCTTATTGTCATGATATAACCTGTGTCAAGCGAAGAGACATTAGAATGAGTTCAAAGAAGTATTTCAGGTATAAACGATATTTGATTATATTTTACTAACCCATCAAAACAAGTTTGGTTAGTCTTGTAGATGCAGAAATGTAACAAAACACAGTCGTGGACAAATGATAATTTTTGGAAGGAGGCACCTAAAGTCTCGTTAGAAGATTATACAACATTGCTCAACATACAGGATTGCACATTAAGGGATCAAGTGACAAATCATTCGCTACAGAAGCTTTTTCGACTTTCAAGGAAGATGGACACACGTCACACAAAGGATACATGTTAAAATGAGAGGGAGACTTATTCAAGTTGCACTCTTTTTCCCTTGACTAAGTTTTGTCCCATTGGGTTTTCTTAGTAAGGTTTTTAATGAGGCAACATACATAATCCAGAACTACTAGGGTTAGACGATACGCGCTGCACTCTTTTTTTCCTTAGCTATGGTTTTGTCCCATTGGGTTTTCCTAGCAAGGTTTTTAACGAGGCAGCATCACCAAGCGTATTAAAGGTATGTGGATAGTCAAGGGGGAATGTTATGAATGTATCATAATGATGACTCTCCACATACATAACTCCTATCTCTTTGATTTCTTTGTATTAATGTGTGTGCCTATATAGTGGCATTTGTATATGGTGTATTATCTTAATGAACAAGAATTCCTATTAACTTATTATCTATAGTCTTGTTCTCTAATATTTAGTATAGTTGTATATGGATTGCTAATAGATCGTTGTTTTACAACAATTTTTTATTTTTTTTCGTTTCATTAATATTTTTTAGCTCTCCTTTCTGTTACAGTTTCGGTTTTTTGTATTCTTTATCTTTTTAATATTTTAGTTTCACATCTCTGTTTTGTAATATTTACAGTTTTTAATTTGCAGCTTTTAGCTTTCTTTTTTGTAAACATTATGTTATTATGCCAATATCATGACGTATCAAACCGATACCTATCGAATTCCCCTTGGGTCCCTGCGGCAACACATGTTTCAATCAGTTTTAATATGAAAACATATATTTATGTGCACATATGCGTTAAGATTTACAGAAGATAACATGACCATTTTATTGAATTTTGTATAAATTAAAATTTATTATCTAGTATGTTAACAAATGTGTTATCATAAAAATTTGAAATTTAATTATAGACTGTCGGTATATAAACACTTATAATGTGTTAACGAACATTCAACCTCATTTTTTCTCAAATCTTTTACATCAGTCAAGTTTAGCATATTTAGATTAAACACAATACCTGAAAACATTTTACAAATTTGAAAAATGTGTTAACGAACATGTATGTTACTTCTTAGCACGTACACAACTAGTCGTCCATTTACTTTTGCATCCAAACACGATGCATCATTTCCTATTGCAACAACAAATAGAAAAAAACTTATTTAATGGACACAAAGCGTTTGTAGTCCAACGGTTAGGATAATTGCCTTCCAAGCAATAGACCCGGGTTCGACTCCCGGCAAACGCATTTTGCAATTTTTATTAAAATCTTTTATTTTTTCTAATAATATTTGATATACATGTTTTACTAATACTTCATATACATGGTTAGATGTGGAGATATGGAGGCAATTCGTGACGTGACACAACAATAAACATGTTTTTTTTAACGTCCAACTTAAGCAACGTCGGGTACTTTCTACACGGCAACCATTGGCCGAAAGGTAGCCCCATGGCAGCCCAACCTGCATGCACGGAGCCCCTAGCCCACCAAGCCACCAGTTCCGGGGAAAACCCGACCCTTCACCCGCCCGAGGGCACGACAATGAAGAACCGGTAAAACCCGGAGGGATCAGGAATCGAACTCAAGACCAAAGGTCAGGAAGTCTTCTCTCATTTCCCATGACCACTGAGCTATAAGCACAGGGTCAACAATAAACATGTTTTAGGTTAGCTAATGTAACATGGTTTATTAAATAGGTTAACATAAATTCGACCTGTTTAATAAATAGGTTCACTCTAATACAATGTCTTTAATAAACGTGTTAACCGTTTTAAGAGTTTTCTAATAAGTCCCTATTTGAATTTTAACGAGGGTTATTTAAAACGTGTTGAAATTTAAGTTTGTAATGTTGATTTTTAATTTTTCCTCTAACTATTAATCTCCAAAAGTGAAGTAATTTTTCTGTCCTTGGCCATTTCCATTTGTTTCGTCTAGCCCCGAGTTAAATATGCAAAATCATTTGTATTAGATGAGAGTTAGAGATGAAACAAAATTACAAAAAAAATTCATTTAATTTAATTTGAGGTAAATGGTTGTTTAACTTGTTATTAATTCACTACGTACTACTCATATTCGCAAATGAACATTAACCATATCGACTTAAACACAACCTGAACAAGACACGATTTTGTATGCGTCCTACACAACACGAATACATATATGAGTTGGTTCATATTGAATAAATCAATCCACTAACCACACACGATTCACACCCTTACTTTTGCCTTTTAAACTTTAAACCTTTTATTTTGTTATTGTTAAAGGATGTCGGTATGAAGTTAGCTAGAGCTACTTCCTTGAGTTGTGGCTTCTTCATGGGTTTTGTCATCATCGCGCAATGAATGAATGTTAAATAAACTAACAATTAAGCATTAATGATTCTTACGTTATATTTAACTTGGGAATTACGTTTTGCATTATGCTTAATTAAATTAAAAGTCCCTAAGGCTAGAGGGTATGGTGCCCATCCTTCTTTGGAGAATGATCCGCCACGTAGGCGCCACATCATAGTCCTCCCAAGGATGGTCAGCTTTACAAAACTAGTGGAAATAAGAGGATGATCCTAAATGATCGTACCCCACCACTTTTATGTTTTTTTATTTTTTTAATTTTCTATTTTTTTAACATTTAACAAATAAATTAACAAAATATTTCCATTAATATTAAAAAAAAACATTACATAAACTTAAAAAATCCTAATATATTAAAAAAAGCTACTAGTCTTCTTCCTCCATGTGGTCGTCTGGTTCGTTTTGAGCGTTGTTCCAAATGTTCTCCACCAAGTCCGCTTGTAGGTTATGATGTGTGTACTCGTTACGTAGAGCGAACATGTTCAAATCTTGTTGTTCCCCACTAACTGGAACAGAATTTCCGGTAGACGCGTTTTCGTCGTACTCGCATATCGCTCTACCTTCGTCTTCATTGATCATGTTATAAAGGATGATACAAGCGTACATAATGTGTCGTAACCTCTTTGGTGTAGCCGAACGTGCTGGATGTTCAATGATTTGTCATTTTTTTGTAGAACACCAAAAGCCCGTTCAATATCTTTTCTCGCACCCTCTTGATACTTCGCAATTTTTTTTTCTTTTTTCGTCTGTCGGGTGCAGAATAGTTTTAACGACTGTCGAGTACGTTGGGTATATTCCATCGGCTAGGTAGTAACCTCGCCTGTATTCTACCCCCGAAACCGTAAAATTTGTGTCTGGATCTGTTCCCGCCACTACATCGTCAAATATCTGTGACTGGTATATGATGTTAAGGTCATTGAACGAACCAGGTAGACCAAAAAAAGCATGTCAGATCCAGAGATCCTGTGACGCAACAACCTCTAGAATAATAGTCGGATGTCCATGATCTCCCCTAGCATACTGACCTTGCCAGGCAACTAGGCAGTTCTGCCACGTCCAGTGGTTGCAATCAATGCTCCCGAGCATTCCTGGGAAACCATGTCTCTGTTCGTGTGCTTGATATAATTTTTGAACGTCGTTCGGCGTTGGGTCTCCGCAGGTATCTTTTGCTATATAATTTGACAACCCATTCGCAAAACTTGTGCAAACATAGACGTGCGGTTCTTTCAGACATCCTTATATACTCGTCTAATGCATCGGGTGCATAACCGTATGCCAGTTGGCGAATGGCCGACGTACATTTTTGTAAATTACTGAAACCCCTTTGCCCTCTAGCGTCATTTCGCAGTGTAAAAAACGGATCAGACTGGGCCATGTCGCCTGCGATACGTAAAAAAAGTGGACGACTCATGCGGAACCGACGTCGAAACATATAGTCTGTGTACACGGGTTCGTCGGCAAAATAATTGGCTACTAGTTTATCGTGGGCGACTATATATTTAAAACGAAACATAAATGAAATTAATTATAAAATACATTTTCAAATCTATATAAAACATATGGAAAAAATAGTAAAGTACCTTCTTGGTCTCGGTTTAATTTTGCTCGTCTAGTTAGCCGTTGGGACGACGCTTCATCACCCGCCATGAAGACCTGAGCCGCGTTCATAATCATGTTTTGCATAAATGCATTTTCTTCCGAAGATGATGAATATCACGTAGACGAAGAAGATGAAGAAATGGAAGAAGGTGAAGCCATGGTAATTTTTGAGAGAGAGATAGGGTGGTAGTGGGTAAAAAATAGTATAAAAATTGATGAGTTTTTATAAAAAGGGAAGAGAGTTTATAAAATGTGAGAGAGATATGAGATTGTAGTAGGAGAAAAGTTGTGAAAAATGGTGTAAAAGAGGTAAGTATTTATAAAAGTGGGAGTGAAATTGGTATTTAATTTAAATATAACCGTTACTTTTTAAATTAAAAGTTAGAATTTATTTTTTTTAACGGTCATAAATCAATGGGGGCCCACCAAATTTGGATCGTCTCCAACGTCAAGGTCTCGTCGCTGAGGACAGGGACCGGGGGGGGGGGGATGGTGTTTAGGCGGCGCTGGTTCTAAACGGGTATGGGGACGTAGCCCATACCGCACAGCCTAAGGGACAACGTGGTAATTGTAGTTACTTTTTTATCTACGCGGTATGCCTTTTGTATTTTAAAAGGTATATACAATTCACGTTTTTATTTTAGAGTTAAATGCCATTTTAGTCCCTGTGGTTTGTACTATTTTGCCAGTTTAGTTCAAAGGTTTCATTTTTAACATGTGGATCCAAAAAGGTTTCACAGTTGCCATTTTAGTCCACTGGGTTAACTTCATCCATTTTTTCTGTTAACGAGAAGGCCAATTTGGTCATTTTGTATGTAATTCCGTTAACTAAAAGGGTAATTCAGTTATATAAAATGACCGAATTGGCCTTCTCGTTAACGGAAAAAATGGATGAAGTTAACCCAATGGACTAAAATGGCAACTGTGAAACCTTTTTGGACCCACATGTTAAAAATGAAACCTTTGGACTAAATTGGCAAAATGGTCCAAACCACAGGGACTAAAATGGCATTTAACTCTTTATTTTAAAAGGCATTTACAATTTAATAAGCATATATTTTTTGTCTTACATTAGTATTATATACTATCAATTTGTAACAATTGTAGCCATTAGTCTCTTGTACCTTTTGTTTTGTTTGTGTTTATGGCATAGAAAGCTTGTACTTTGGGCTTTGTTGTAGTGATATTCCTTTTTGTCTTATTAAAGTTAAACTAAAATGCTATAAATAAGTAACAACTTATAGCTTTGGTTAGTTGTACCATAAGCTTTGGATGATTTAAAAAAAAACTTGATTTTTTACTTATAACCCAAAGGTTTTTACCTTTTATGATTTTAACTCCACATAATTTGTTTTTTTTTTTATTTTAACCTAAAAATTTTCATTATTTGCAATTTAACATCAACTTTTTACTTTCAACTTTTGTCCCCTATATTTTCCATCTTTCAAAAATATTTCTTTTACGTTTTGTTCTAAATTTTTCGAGTTAGTACGGCGCAACGTACGTGTGTGGTTCAACATTTTTATGTTTAATTCAAAAAATTGCGAGTTAACATGGCGCAACGTACATGTGTGGTTCAACGTTTATACGTCTATTTTTCATGTTTGATAGGTCCGTCGCAACACGCAGGTCTTAGGTCGAGTCAGTGTTGGTGGTCGCTGGCGGTGATATGACATTGGTACTATTTGGCATGGTTTTACGCCCCGCCGCAACGCGGGGTGCTTAATTCTAGTTAGTATTAGTTTGATATTTAGCATGTACAACTAGTTACCTAAATCATGTATTGTGTTTCATTCTTTTTAAGTTTCTATGGTTGAAAAGTAAAGCGAAGTTAAGTGATTTGTTTTGGTTAGAATGGTGTCGTTCGCCTTTATATTTTTCAATTGAAAGGTTTTGTATTTTTTTTGTCAAGCGTCTTGCTGGTTTTAATTTGATGATAATATGACTGTTTTGTATAAAAACACACGAGACGATAGTCTATTAGCCAAATTTTATATGATCACCATGTAGATTTAGAGTTAAATGCCAGCTTAGTCCCTATGGTTTGGTACATTTTGTTAGTTTAGTCCAAATGTTTCATTTTTCGCATGTGGGTCCAAGAAGGTTTCACCGTTGCCATTTTAGTCCACTGGGTTAACTTCATTCATTTTTTCTGTTAACGATTAGGGCAATTCGGTCATTTTATATGGCCGAATTGCCTTTCTAGTTAACAAAATTGCATATAAAATGACTGAATTGCCCTTATCGGTAACAGAAAAAATGGATGAAGTTAACCCAGTAGACTAAAATGGCAATGGTGAAACCTTTTTGGACCCACAGATGAAAAATGAATCCTTTAGACTAAACTGACAAAATGTACCAAACCATAGGGACTAAAATGACATTTAACTCTAAAATCTATATGGTGATCATATAAAATTTGGCTAATAGACTATTGTCTCGTGTGTTTTTATACAAAATAACCATATTATCATCAAATTAAAACCAGTAAGACGGTTGACAAAAAAATACAAAAAACATTTCAATTGAAAAATATAAAGGTGAACGACACCATTCTAACCAAAACAAATCACTTAACTTCGCTCTACTTTTCAACCATAGAAACTTAAAAAGAATGAAACACGATTTAGGTAACTAGTTGTACATGCTAAATATCATACTAATACTAATGTAAAAACAAAAATTCTATATAGGGTTAATTAAATAAAAATTAATTTAAACTAAATAAAATAAATGACAATTCAAATTCCAAATTGAAAATACGACATCCATAGAATAAAAAGGTCATAAATTTAAGCAAATTGGGTCAACATTAGTTGAACAGTTTACTTTCTAAAATTAGTACAACTTCTCCAAAGGTAAACGAAAACCATGCAAAATTACCAAACCACCCTTACACAATCTGTGAGCCAACGGTTTTCTCGATCCCACAAACGCACTCAGAACCGTAGGATTCCCCACAAGCTGCCACGTGGACCAATCCAGCACTCTGTCGGAGGGTTGTGTGGTACGTAGAACCGGTCTTATAGGGTGTGTGTAAGTTGGGAACCACTTGGAGCCTTTTACCGATCCATTCGGTAACAAGGGTCAATGAGTATAAACTGCTGGTGGGTTTAAGCACCCATCCTTGGGGTTTTTCATTTTGTTGGCATTGTTCTTTGTTTTTTCATATTTTCATCGGCGGTTTACCAAGCATTTTGTCGGGAAGATAAGGATGGATTAGATAACGAATTAGAGATAATGGATTCGGGTTTTGGTTTGTGAATTGTTGGGTGATTTTGCGATTGTTGTGAAGCGGGTTTCGTTCGGGATTTGAAGGAAATGTTTGGTGAATTGTTGACGAAATCTTTTTAGAGGTGGGGAGATGTTAGTTGAATCGAATATATCGAATAATCGGTTTTGATTTGGAGTCATTGGATGAATGTGAATGTGTTTGTGATTTTGGTTGATTTTGATTTTGTGAATTTGGGTAGTAATTGTTGAGTTTTCAGGTGATTTATATGTATTGTAAAAGTGTCGTCTATGTGTTTGTATAAATGCCTCTGTGAGTTTTCTTTTCTTTTTATTTTTTTTTTCTGAAGGGTTTTGTGAGGGTTTTGAATTTCATGGAGACCTTTGTCTTCTGCAAGCTCAGTTTTTTTTTTTTTTTTTTTTTTTTGAAAACCTGTTTTTGGATTTTGAATATCATGGGTTTTTAGAGATTTTTATGGATAGAAATTATGTGTTTTATTGCTTTCAAGATCTGATTTTGTGAATGCAGAATTGTGTTGTGATCTATGTGTTCTGTTTGATGATTGTTTAGGTTCCTTTTTGGTTCAATAATCTTTTAATATTTATATGAGGCACAACATCTCATTTGATTGATCAAAGTTCGCATCAATACAACTCGTATAATTCGATGAATTCTTCTGTTTCCAAATTGTCTGCCTGAAATGTTACACTCGATTTTCAGGTGTTTAAAGATTCATAAGAACAATGACCATGATGTTTAAGTAGCCTTCTTGATATGATCACTAAGATATGGTGTTGCAAAAGCGGTTAGAATATGGATTTAACGGGTATCAAGTGCCTCCAACGCCCCGGGCTGCCAGATCAGCCACGGTAAACACATCATCACATCACATTTTAATTTTCACTTATCTTCATAATTTTGGCTTATATTTTTTTTACAGAGGAGGGTTCCATCTTGGAAGAAAACCGAAGACAGTAACATTATCAGTAACAACAATAACAATAACAATAACAATAACAAGCAAATGTGTGCATTTGATTTACTGGCTACTGTAGCCGGAAAGTTATTACAGGAAGGTGGTGAAAAAGAAACCGAATCCGTTAAAGATTCGACTATTAAGATTGAACAACCAAATGTCGAAAACGACCCGTCACATGTTAATAATATTTGTGATCAAGGAAGCTGCAATAGGAGTTTTTTTGTGTCCGAAATAATCTCACAAGCACCTGCTATTCAAGATTCTAATTCAGGACCTTCATCAGGTATTACCGTTTCCGATTGCTCAGAGAAATCAAAGGTTGACAAAGTCAAAGTCAAAGTACCGTTTACCGTCAAAGCAGACGAAAGGAATAGTAAACCGATAACAAACGAGGCACCAAAGCCAAAGCCTCCGGTAGTTCATAATATAGATAATAACAATAATAATAATGTCAAGTTTCCATTTTGCAAAGATAATGTAAATTTAGTTAGAAATAATGATGACGATGATGATGAAAAATTTTGTGGGGTCGCTCCGGATCCTAATAAAAACTTTAAGCAACCACCACGTATTGGAGATCGACGGATCAGACGGTTCTTGGCATCTAAATACTGGAAAACCGGCCCAAAATTGAATGACGATGTGAATTGTGACGATGGTGAGTGGTTTTGAACTTTTAATCTTGTGCTCAGTTTTGGATTTTTAATTTATGGATTTTATTAAATTGTGAATTATGTAAAACATGTTGTTTTGCAGATGTTTATAGTAACAAGAAAAGTTGCTTCAAACGACAAAGATCGTTGAAGGATTACCCTTTTAAAAAACGACGACTTTATGAACTAGACAATTTTTCGAATTCTGATGATGTGGTTGATAGTGAAGACAAACCTAGCCCGCCTCGAAAGGATCCAATCGAGAACGGATTCAATTTGGGTGTCAAACCTGAAGGAGGTTTGTCACATTTTTACAAACTGATTATCTCATTATTGTGACTTGTATAAACAGTTTGAAAAACACATATCTAAACACTCCTTATGTGTTCTTCATGCTTGTGATCGACAGGTATGAAGACGTTGGGATTACTATCAAAGCAAAATCCAGCTTTTCAGCCTCGGGATTCACATGGTAATTAAACGAGTAAACGTCGTTTAGTTAAATTATCGGTATCTAGTCAAAGTTCTTATGTGAAAGACATTTTTACTTTTACTCAGTGAAACTGAAGATCAAATCGTTTCGGGTACCCGAGCTTTTCTTTGAGTTACCAAAAACTGCAACCATTGGTTCACTAAAGGTATTACATTAATTCCTTTTACTTAGTTGTGTTGACTTATGTTGACTAATCTTTTGCTAAACACTATTTAGTTAAAGTATCGGTATCTAGTCATGGGTTGACTTATGTTGACTAATTTTTTGTTAAACGCTATTTAGTTAAAGTATCGGTATCTAGTCATGGGTTGACTTATGTTGACTAATCTTTTGTTAAACGCTATTTAGTTAAAGTATCGGTATCTAGTCATGGGTTGACTTATGTTGACCAACTTTTTGTTGACAGAGGACTGTTATGGAGGCTGTGACTTCATTACTTAGTGGTGATCTACATGTTGGTGTGTTGCTTCAAGGGAAAAAAATCAGAGATGATGACAAAACATTGCTACAAACCGGCTTACATAACAAGTTGGATGCATTAGGTTTCACCTTGGAACCTAACCATTTGCAAAATCAGTCGTCTTTATGCCCTAAAGACCACTCTGTTCAACTCACTCCCGACATGCCTAAGCCCTTAATAAGGTAAATGTTCTTGGCCGCAGTTAGAGGTGGCAAAATGAGTGGCCCAAAACGGGCTCCCGTCAAGTTAAGTATTGTTGTGCGGGTCAAAATGGGGCGCGTTGACCAAAATTACTTTTGGTCCACATTTTTTTTACATGTAGTTTGTGGTGGAAAATGGGCTGGTCAAACAAATTGGGTAAACAACTCAACGGGTCCAGGTCAAAATGGGCATTATTCTGCGGGTCAAATCAGGTTGGGTTGAACCAGATTATCAATATGATGAGTTAAGAGGATTGTGCATGTAAAAACACTTTTTATCAATGTTTGACCCGTTACAGATAAAAAAAAACTTGAATCAATCGGTTTATTAGGTTACACGAAACACTTGTATCACACCTAGGAGCATGCATTAAAACTTGTATATCGTATTTTTTTTTATATGGTATTAGGTATACACCGGCACCAAATGTAGGTAACAAGTTGGTGGTTCAACCAGAAGTATCTCACGCCTCACCGGATACACCCATGGCAAATTTTGGCGGTTCAGTTGAAAGTGAGCATGACTCAGCACCGTCACCACCTGATCTGTCTATGGATCACAAAAGTGGTCCGGACTCAAGGGCTTTGGTCATGGTTCCGGCTATGAACTCTAGGGCACTGGCTGCGGTTCCACTGAGGAAATGCAAGCGGTCTGAGGTGGCACAAAGAAGAATTCGTCGACCTTTTTCAGTTTCGGAAGTGGAAGCTTTGGTTCAAGCTGTTGAGAAGCTTGGAACCGGAAGGTGTGCTTCTTTTAATAGTTTTTTTTTTTTAATTTAAACAAATTAACGGTTTTTATTTGAACGGTCTTTTGATGTTTTAGATGGCGTGACGTCAAACTACGAGCCTTTGATAACGCAAAGCACCGCACTTATGTCGATTTGAAGGTAAGTGGTCACTTGTTTTGATTCATCCATTATGACATGTGGCTCGTTTTGATTGGTCCATGATGCAGGACAAGTGGAAAACACTAGTTCACACGGCAAGAATATCGCCACAACAAAGAAGAGGTGAGCCGGTGCCACAACAACTCCTAGACAGGGTCTTAGCCGCACACGCGTATTGGTCACATCACCAAGCCAAACAACAATTCAAACAACCATCACACCTCGAAACTAATCGACTCGTTTAAATAAAACAAATTAAAATTATTTATAAAAAAAGTAAAATTATTTGTCCCCCCTTAATATTGTTATACCTGTAATTATCAAAACTTTTAGCACAACAACAAAAAGGGAGGATGAATAGTAAAGTGTTTTACCGGGTTGGCGCGACGCTTGTAAATGGGTCAACCGAATAAGAGCTAATGTAGCTAACAGATTCATCATGAAAACGCCAATCTTTATACTGGTGTTTTCTTGTTAATGTTTCCGGATTGTCTTTTTATTTTGTGTAGTTAAAGAGATAATGGTAGGTTTGTTACTTTGTTTGTTTTATATTGTTGAATAAGATGGCCAAAGTATGGGAGTTTTGATGTATTTGTGCCTTTATTTTTGTTGCCAAATGATGCATTATGGAAAATTTTGGACATTTGTATTTTGTATGGTTAAGGATTATCATCAAAATCAGCCATAATTATACAGATGATTATCTTCTAAGACTACACGTTGTGGAAGGGCTTGAAGGAAGGACGTGGAGTGACATGTGGCTAACACGTCAGCATGGTGGCGTGGAGAAAAAAGCACGGGCGTGGAAGAGAATAAAAAAATCTAGAAAGAAAATAAAAATCAACCAATCAAAACAAACTTAAACCATACCCACCAATCAAGAGCATCCACCTCACCCACATATTTGCCCCCACGCCGATGGAAATCCTCTAGCCCAAACGCAACGCCGTTCATAATGCGGGGCACGGGGTGGTTTTGTGGGCGTGGACTGACAACAACGCCGTATTTCCACGCCCACACCGTGTGGTGTAATGTAAGATTACAATTTTGATCTATTTATTCTAATTTATAGTTGTATTTTAGTAAAGATGTTTTTTATTTATTTATTTATTTTTACCTAGCCTGGAGCAAAATTCAAATTACAGTTACCATTTTGAAAATAAAATATCCATATATGATAGTGATATATTGCAAATTTCTTCTATCAAATTTTCAAAGATGATTGAATCTTCGTTGAAGAAATGTCTGTCTTAAAATATAATACACACTTTCATGTTGTTTAGGGTCTAAAAACCACATGTTTGGTCGTGTTTCGACTTTCGAGCAATATGAAGAAGCATTCACATTAGCCAGTCGAGCAGTACGAAGGTTTTTTTTTTTTTTTTTTTTTTTGAACGGCAGTACGAAGGTTCTTATTTCTTATAGAGATTTACTAATTTATTACAATAAAATAATATATCTACTTTTAAGGATTACGTAAAAGATGAGCCTATTATTATGTCTTTAATAGTCGATATTGACTTTTTTGGCCTTTTCCCCCAAAGCATTTGTCTTGACTACTACTTGGCACTTGCCGGTAAGAATTATCAATTTTTTATATATTTTCTTAACTAAGACATATTTTATCTTAGTTTTGGATTATTATCATCTCTACAAGTGGTGATTTATAAAACAACTAGTTTAAGAACCCGCGAGGTTCGCGGATGGACTAAAATACAAATGAATAAGTTTAATTTATTGAAGTAATCGTTTGAATTAAATAACCGTTGAAGTAATAATAAATTAGTAAACTACAATGAGACAAAGGCATTGTTTAGGACCTCGGTTTGGATTCCCTACGAAATCTACCTACTGCTGTTGGGTGATTGTCCAACAAAAAGATACAGCACCCGTAAGCTACCAACTACCTTGTCCCTTGATGTGGTGGTAAAGTACGAATCTTCTATCTAAACGTGGAGATGATTTAAATCCTGCAAGGTGCGCATATATAAGGACATAGGTTATCACCCGCGAACTTCGCGGGTCGGAAACTTTAATCTACATTATCACAAAGTGTATAAATAATAGTGGGAATGCCCGCACATTGCCGCGGATAGCGATGCGGCAGCATAAAAAATACGTATCAATTATTTTTGTGATATGTACCGAGAAAATCTCTTTTGTTAATTGATGCCAAAAGTTTATGTTCCCTATAATGATAACCAACATGATGAACAAAGCTAAAAATGCTTCTATTATCCATCATGCCACCATGAACCTTAAATGTACATGTAAGGTGTATACTTTTAGGTAAAATTAATGTACATGACTCCTCAAGTTTTCAAAACGGCTCAATTAAAAAAAATTGCTAATTAAAAAAAAGGTTGTAGTAGACTTGGCAAACGGGTCGGGTCATGGGTCAAAACGGCTAAATTAAAAAAAAAGGTTGTTTTGGTCAGGTCGAAACGGGTTCGGGCCAAAACGGGTTTTGGGGTGGGTTGGTTAAAAATGTTTTTTTAAAGAAGATTATACATCAAGGGGCAATTTTTCGTGTTGAAACGGGCCCGGGTTGGTTCTGGTTGAGTACGGGTCAATACTTTTTGACACCCAATCCATGCTTATTGGCCGTGATTATAAAATTCCATACCCATGGCTATTTTATTTACCTATGTGGCTATTATGTGAAAATGGGCCAATTCGGATTGAAACTGCAACCAATGTACTGAAACTGCATATGTCATACATCTTCTCCAATTCATATATGCACAAGATCATGTTGCACAATGTTCAGAACTTGAACCTATATAATTAAAAATAACTCCTTTAAAGGCCTTAAAGTTGCTATGACATCAGAACCACTATCTATTGTAGATGAAATCATAGCAAAAATGTAAAAAATCAAACCAGAACCATATATCTTTTTTAACTGTAACGGTGTAACCACGGAAACAAAACTAAAGATAACAGAATTCAGGTTACAAGTTACACGTCTAAAGAGTATAAATTAGAGTTAAAAAAAACTTAACACATCAGGAGACATAATTACTAACCTGCACAAAATTAAAACGGGCAGCAAATTTGAACCTAACTGACATGAAATGGACCGATATCACCGGTCAGAATCGAACCAGCGATCTCATCAGTAACAGTTAAGCAAGAAATAACCCAATCACTAATCGCCATCCACACCATATCGCCATCCACTGTGACACACTCCACGACACTGCCATAATCCTTTGTCCCCTTTTTCATTAGTGAGCCAGAAATGTACTTGTTGGATCTGCATGAGAAAGGCACTTGTTGTCGACTGATTTGTTTCGGTTCCTTGCTATGCCTCAAGCACTTGGTTTAGACCAGTTTTATTTTGTTGGACCAACCAGACCAGTCTTAATACCAACACATAGACCGTATGAACAGGTTATGGTTGGGCCAGCTGTTCTGGTTTTTAGTTCTTAACCATGTAACCTGTAGTCAGAAACTCAGAATCTTCACAGGACCAAATGCGTAACAAAAATGAATAACAGCAAATATTTTGGAAAACATGTTTATTTGATTTAAGAATAACAGTAAATACTTTGATATTTTAAGAAAAATATCAAAGATTACCTTGAAAAGTAGGAGGCAACGACCATAAGGTAAGATGCTCAAACTGAACCGAATCAATTTTGAACTTTGGAATTTGTTCAGCAATAATGGGCTTTGCAATCTCCTTTGCAGTCTTGCATATTGCCTACGAATACAAACGGGTTACTAAAGAAACAGCAAAAACGATCATAATTAGCGTTACTACTTACTAATATACCTTGTCAAGGCCACATGTACTCGATGAACTTTTTAAGCCAATCAACCTACATTGATCCACGAAAACACCATACAGGATTACAAAATGCAGCCATCAGTTAATGTAGGATAGCTTTTAAAGGTGATATACTGATATGCATTCCAACAAAAAAAGCCCATTTGTTAGTTTAATTTAAATGGGTTCAGCTCAGTTTGGATCAGACCCGCAGGTTTGCATTCCAACGAAAACACCAACAAAAAAGCCCATTTGTTAGTTTAATTTAAATGGGTTCAGCTCAGTTTGGATCAGACCCGCAGGTTTGCAAGCTCACTGTTTAACCTCTTTAAATGAATAGTTTAGTTTTTGGAAAACTTTTATAACATAAGTAAAACTAATAAAGTATTTTATGCCAAAATTTACCAGATATAAAAAAAAGAGTTTCAATATTATAGTTTAGACTTGATTCTTTTATATACCTTACATTTCTAGTTTTAGTTGTAAAATTATAGTTTAAAATTTTGATAGAAGTAAAGTTAAAAGATAAATTCCTTTATACCTCCGGTGCTTCAACCCCACCATCTTTTGACTACCCTTCAATGCAAGCCCAAGTTCCTTCTTAACATGTTTAATAACCAGTTCCTATAAAAGCACTAAATATTAGCAACTGCTCAATTTAAAAAAAAAAAGAAAAAAAAACATCACAAGGACAATATTTACATCCACTTCTTTTAACTCTGCAAAATATCTCTTGGGCTACAAGAGCTACACCACTTTTGTCCTAAAAAACAAATGTATTAACATAAACGAAAAACATGTCTAAATTACGAAGCTAAAAGAAATTAATAATTAGCAAATGGGCCATGATGAATATTATAGGATATACAATGGATAACTTCAATCTTAATTACGAAGTTAAAATACTAAGTCCAAGCTAAAATGACTGGTGCATAAGCTTAAAAAGTCTACTTTTAGGCTCTGACCTAAAATATGTTCAAAGTAATATTGTAAAAGACAATAAACATGTCTTACAAAAAATAATGCATATCATTAACAATTTCGCATCGTCAATAAACATGTCATACTAATCAAAAGGAGATATTGAAGATTGAAAAAGAACAACTATAGTGTGTGTTGAAAATTGCATGTCAAGTAAACAATAACAATTCAAAAGAATCATAAAAAATCTTTATAATCAATAACACCAACTTAACATTCCACTCTCTTCGTCACATTTTAATAAATATCAAAAGGATCATATTTTGAGTACATTTCAAAGTACCAGCCCATTTGTTTTAAAGTACGTCCTCATTTTAGCTTTTTCCCAATCAAATCAAGACTATCATATATGAAATTAAAAGCCCGACCTTGAATACCCGCTAGCATTTAAAGGCATTCTTCAATGGCTATGAGATCGATCATAAAGTTCGACACCACATTAGGGTCTTGATTTGAATAAAGGTTTATTAATATCATATTGCAAATCAAACTCACAAAAATAAAAGCTCAAAGTCGAATCTCATTAGTACTTACAAAGGGGATACACAAAATAATGAGGGGTTACTAACCAAAGCGAGTGTCTCAATCGTGCACAATGAAAACTAACCCAACAATTACATAAAAAATAATTCCATAAATTTGATATTATTTTGCCCTATATAACATACTGGTCATTTTGCCGTGGAAAACAATTGAATTAAAATACTTACCACTAAAGAGACAAAATCTACTTCCTGTAAGCCTTGAAGGAACCAAACTCGAAGCTTCCTGTTTGCCCTCATCTTCCTTCTTAAAATATCTCATCCCGCCGGCCCTCATTATCTATAAAAAACTTTGTGATTTCATTACAAATAGTAAGTAAAAATACACTTATAGTTAAGCAAAATCACTCTAAAGAGGGCAAAAAAAAAGCACAGACCATTGATATGATGTGATCTGATCATGATTCTTTACGTAAAGAAAGTATGTGGCCATGTCACCTTTTGCATCGTATCATAGCAATCACCAAACACAGCATGATGGCTATACATTTTCACGTTGGACCTGAATGCTGTAATTTGAGATGACGCTTCTGGCTACTCTATATTGAAGTCAAAAGCATGGGCCCAATTTTCCCCTTACGTTCAATAGATTTAATGTAACACGTGACATAAAACACTTTGGAAAGATAGATACGGCTTTTTAGCTGTATATAGATAAAAAAAATATATAAAGAGGTAGAAGTTGACCCATCTATGAATGGGTCCATTTGGGTTGTGATTTATCTTTAAACTACCAAATATGTGAACAGTAAAATGGGATGTGAGTTGCCAAGATCTGTTTTTTTTTATAAAACTGTTAACACACCAACCCATGGCCCATTCTTGTTCGATTTAGATCATATAAATAAAAGTTTCAACCCATTACCCAACTCGTTTATAAACAAAATTAATGAATCAATCTTACATTTTTACGCATGAACACATACAATTAGATAAATCACCAATGTAAAAAGAGGGTATAGTAAAATGCAAGAAATTAGTACCTTTCTGGATAAGGCCGTAGGTAGAGGTGTACAAATCGGTTAATCGGTTATTAAAAAAACGGTTTAAAAAAACCCGTTTTTTCACCCAAAATAAAAACCGGTTTTTTTTATAACCGGTTCCGGTTACTAACCGGTTTTTGAGGTCCAAAACAATAACCGGTATAACCGGTTGGGACCGGTTTTTAACCGGTTTTTCCCAAAAAAACCGGTTTTTTACCGGTTTTAACCGGTTTTTTAATAACCGGTTCGGTTAATAACCGGTTTTTGAAGTCAAGAATAGTAACCGGTATAAAAACCGGCGGTTAAAAAAAAACCGGTTAAAAAAAACCAGTTTCGGTTTTTTTTCCGGTTTCGGTTCTAAAACCAGTTTTTTTGTACACCTCTAGCCGTAGGTTCTAAAGTACAACAAACAATTCGGCTTCTAAATACTGATAATACTTCAGAAAAAATAAACGGACAAACATTACAAATATATATGATCGAGAACATCAATCACGATTCGAGAGGGTCGAGAAGAAACATACCTGGTTAAGAAGCCGGCTCAAAGCAATCAGAATGCTATAATTGAAGAACTTACAAAGAAACAGAAAGTAATCAAACTATCAAGTCCCAATACCTTTTAAGATAAGAATCTTTCGGTTTCATGTCCTTGTACCTCGCGATATTGAACAGCACGTCCTCCAAGAGCTGCATCGAGTTCGACCGTCATCAGTGCTGCTGCTCCAGCTTCATCCTATAACCAAATTCGATTAACTCAAAGGTTAGGATTACCTTTTGGAAAAAAGACGGAATATTATATTGTGACCGACTATATAACATGTATAAACGCACCTGGCTGGTATCTTTACCTAACCAATAATGGATATCTTGGCGTAGGGCACCGCTTTTCAAAGCAATAGTCTGCAAAAAGAATGTGAATTGTGTGATTTAGCAATAACAATGCAGCATTGACTATTTAAATGTTGGACTAACAGTGCAGCACTCCTATACAACTACGTAATTTAGTCAATTATTGAAATTCTTAAGGGATGGAGTACTTAGATACTGTTGCTAACTTGCTGATTTTTCAATTTATTTCATTACAAGATATATGAAAAGTTGTCACCTAATAACGTATTAGATATACTAATGGTCAAGGGTAAATAACTAACATTATAAGATATATTTGTGAGGAAGTTAAGGTTTTCTGCCAGGGCCGGCCCAAGCCGAAGTATTTTGAGGCTTGGGCTTTAGGCCTCTAAATCAATAGGGCCCTCCAACTTAAAAAAAAAATGATATTTGGGCTGTGTTGAACTTATCCTTACAAATTGCTCTAACCTGCAAGGTAGTTTATCATGAAAAATGTGGCTGTCCCATAACAAATTGCTCTAACCTGCAAGGATAGTTTATCATGAAAAATGTGGCTGTCCCATAACAAATTGCTCTAACCTGCATTAATTATTAAGAAAAAAGAAGAAAAAAAATGAACAATTAACAAAAAAAGTGTTTGTATTCTGAGTTTCCAACCCAACCCAATTGGCTGGAGATATAAATGCAGACAAAAAAAAACCCAAATTGATATGTATAGAAGTACATACACGAGACACAATCAACACCACATGCATACACTAAGTGGGGACTTTCATGAAAGATTATTAGTTACAACCCTCTTTCTTCGTCTGAGTTTGAGACCTTTATGAATGGCCATATTCATTCTCTTGATTTCGAATTGACATGATATTATCGTATTACATATATTGAAAAAAGCCAACATGATATTATTGTATTACATATGTAGAAAAAAGCAATAAACCTAAAACTTAAACAAAGAGCAGCAATTAGCCTAAAATCATAATGTAGCCAAAAGCACCAAGCATATCCTAAGAAAATGCACCAGCATGAGCAAAACCATCAGCAACCAATTAATGACACATTCTCATACAAACAACTTGCAGTATGATGGACCAGCCCCTGCCCATAACAATGGTGAAAATTAGAATAGAGGGTACCAGCCCCTGTCCATAAATGTGTTGAATTCTGAGTGTATACAACATTCGATTTAGAATTAGAGTGAAAACATTCCATAAAAACAGTTACAATGCTAATTTATAAACATATTACTTTAATTCACTCAAATGCATTCAATTCAATCACCATGGCCTCTTTTAAAAGAGATAATATTTTCATCATTAAAAGAAAAAACCACAGGGATGATTAATTTTGGTTGAAATATAGGTTAAATAAGTAAACCATACAACCCACGACACAAATTATTGAAGATTTAGCAATACTTGTAACAAAATTGTTATTATTTGAACACGATTAAGAATATACTCATAGTAATCATCAGATCTGAAGTCGACTACGACCGCGTTTCGATGATTATCAAAATTTTAAAAATCAAACAACAAAACAAAACAAAACTTATATTGAATACACAATGATCGATTGTAGCACCCCAATTGTAAGATTACCTGGTGATCATTTGGTTCTTCATGTGAAAACATAAAGCCATAATCTTTACCTGGTTTCGCTGCCTCTGTCATGGTTGAATAAGACTGTCATTACCTGCCTCTGTCATGGTTGATATTTCAATTAGGGTTTTGATAGGTATGAGAAACTCCAATTTTGATTGAATACGACTGTCAATTAGGGTTTTGATAGGTATGAAAGAAACTGAAAGGAGTTTAATTGGAGAGAGAGAGCACGAGCGCGTAAGAAGGTAAAAAAGGGAAAAGAAATTAGAAGACTTTGGCGCTCAAAGGAGAATTGTGAGGAATATTAAGATGACAGGTGGCACTAATAGGATTAAGATAATGCCAAGTGGCACCAAAGTGTTTTGTTTTAATATAGATAACTAGGTTATCACCCGTGAATACTCACGGGTTGTTAATCTATCTTTGTTAACAAAAAACATATATACCAAACGCACATCAAATGTAATGCATGGGTTTAATTTAAAAGCAAAACCAATAGTAGTTGAAATCAGTGCATAATAGTGCTAATACCAGCGAATTGCGCACTCTTGAAAAATCACATGTTTGTCCTTCTTATGTAGATGATTTAGGTTACATAAAAAAAATGATATGAGAACAAAATTTTAATGACAATCGGATTTTAAAATACATCCACTTATCCGATATAGAGTCCGGTAGGCGGTACTCCTCTCATCTACACATGAGATCAAAAAAAAGTTCTCGTATTCGGTTACAAAATACGGATTTACTTTGATTGTTTGCAAAAAAAAAAAAAAAAAAAAACAAAATCAAATGTTAGTGCAAAATCTAAGAAAATAAAAACTGAAAAAAAAAAGAATTAATAAAAATATCTGTTACTTTATTATGATATCACTTAATAAACACTCATTCATATCCCTTTCTCAAATACACCCTTTTATGTCAAAGCCCTAAGTTCATTTGCATACAAACATCATCACCAAATCGATTTCACAGTCGGAGAATTCAACCAGAAATCAATAACAGGGTATTATTCCAACTGAAATTCTCACATCATCTAGATTTTTAAAACTTAATGTATTATAAAGTTGTAAACTTGAATCGCATAAGAGATTAGGTCGGTCCTAAGGTCGCTCTTCAATTTCGTTTGGTATACTTGATTCGTTTACTTTGTTTAACAGATTTTGTACTGATTTTTGATATTTTATTGCTTTTATAGCTTGAATTTAAGTTTCAGATTGTGTGGATTTTGTTTATAATGTGTTATGATTATAAGGGGATGAAGAAGACTTAATATAAACTTGTATGGTTTTATAGGTTAAAAGCTCTGATGTGCGTTGTTAAACTTGTATTAGCGTCATTAGGTTTATTGATATTTCATTCGGTGTGTTTTAGGCGTAGTTTATTTAAAATGTTATGTTATTTTAGAGGTTAGTACCTGATCTTGCTGGTTAGTTATGACACACTGTTTATAGGAAAGTTATCCATATACAAACCGTTTCATCATGTATTCACAGGGTTAGTTATCTATATGTCACAGATTATTATTTATACCCCTAAGTTTTGCTGGTTACTTATGACACACACTTAATAGGAAAGTTATCCATATACAAACCGGTTAATCATGTATTTACAGGGTGATGTTTATGAATAATGTAATATTTGTGTTAGTGTATAGGTTTTAGAACTCCAGATTCAATTTCAGATTTGTGAATATTGCATCAGAGTTACATATTGGCGATCTCAAATTCGGGGTTTTCTGTACTGTGATAATAAACATCTAATATTTATCAAAATAATCATATGTAGTCAATGGCAAGTGCTTCAAATCAGCGAAAGAAACAAAAGAAAGAAAAGGAAGTGATCATGGTAACAGATTCGGACTCAGAAGAACCTTTCACTTCGGAATCAATTGACTGGGACGCACCAGAACCAAATATCATTTGGATGCCGTCCTCTTGTTCACGTTTTGTAAGTAATTACTTAGATTATTTGTATACTAACTTAAATATTGGTGTTCTATGGTGTCATTATTCTCTTTATCATTAGAGTCTAAATATACTTTTTGGGCCTTTTTAGCGGATATCGGTAAAGGTCGCAAAAGCCATGGGAATCGATCGCTGCCGTACAGTGACCATTCAAAATATGCGTGGTGTCGAAACCACTTTGAACGTCTCTGCTGAACCAAAAAGAGGAAAAAAGAAAAACAGGTTTACTGTATTGGGATGGCCAGCATGGGTTCGTGAAAACAACATCAAGATGGGTAAACTTTGCGTTTTAGAGTGGTATGAGGATATACCTACACTCTTTGTTAGGGATGTAATCAAAGAATAATGGGGTTAGTACCATAGATGAAAACCATTCAACCATTTTATATGGTAATTTTGGCTAACAAACGGTTTTCGCTATAAGTAGATAAGTAAGTAGCAATGGTTTTTTTGGAACATGTTTAAATATTTTGGTTTATGTTGGATGTTGGAATAGTACTTGACAACCTTTTTTGGTTTATGTTAACTGTTTAAATGTTTTGGTATATTTTACTTGTTTGAATATTTATTAAATTTGAATACTCATGTACAAAATATGACATCAGTTTACGATTATCAGTATTGTTACCTGTTGCAATACTACTTGACAACATGTTGGTTGCAAAAGTTGAAGGTACATGCAGATTATGAGATCTCCGAGAAGCGAAGTATAATTTTCGTTTTCTACGTCTATCTTTTGCCTCATTTTGCATGGTTTTCGGAATAGAAAACTCTAAAAGTTAATAACCATTGAATGAATGTTAGATGTATAAAGGTTAATTAAATAAATTAGTTTTACATATAGATCTATAATGTATATACATACATATAAATATGTTGTCAATCGACTAAAAGAAGATTAACAAATAATAACATAGATATCACCGCTTGTGATAATATCAGATGGTACGTGATTATAATATGGTAAACAACCAACACAAATCATTGGATTTCAAACCAAACACATGTGATAATTAAAAAAAACAAAACATTGTTTATTCATAATCAATCAACCGATATAGTGTTCAAAAAAGTAATTTAACACCAATCAAGAAGTAGTACGTAGAAGAAATAACGTTAAAAGACACAGTAATATCGAAGTAAATAAAAAGGATGATCCTTCATCTTAGAGTATCTAGTGTTTTTAAAAGATGTTAGGTATGACCTCCGAAATTACCAAAACTCCATTGTTCCTTTCGTAACGAAGCACATACGCACGACCACTAAGCAGACCAACTTGACGCATAAATCTCTCCCAGCCTCTGAAAGCATACCTTGGAGCTCCACGTGAAAGCTCGGAACGAATTTCCAAAACAACAGAAACACCATTCATAGTCTGAACGTTCATCGATTCAACATTATCTAACGGGACATTCTCAACAAAACGTTGTGGGAAACGCTACATCAAGTTTTTAAAAAATACATATCAGTGACAATAAATAAAGTTAAGCAGTAAAATCAACTTATGTTAGAGTACCACTGACTTACAAATCGATAAGTAAGGACCCACTCAAGCTCATATACATCGTTGACGGGTACAGGCGGGTTTCCGTGAACAGGCAGCTCTTCATCATCATATACTTGATTATCAACATTAACATCATTGTCATAATTAATATCTTCAATCGGAATTTGATCCTCAGTCTGGCTATGTTGATCACCGACTTCAATATCATTTTCTGCTTGATACTCTGGTTCAGGTATCGGTATTAGTTCAGGCAGTGGAATTCCAATTTCAGCAACTAAAGAACCATCACCGAGTAGACGGAAAACTATGAGATTAAATGTGTAAGTTTCAACTCTATGAAACACAAGGAAATCCCACTTAACCAACGACAAATCAGTTGAAATCTGTGAGAAGTCAAGGATGTAGTAATGAATATCCCATAACTTTTTAATCGTTACAGTCCTTTCTTGATTAGGAGCATAACGAATCGTGACATTATTTTCGAGAATATCATCATTGAAATTATGTTCCATGAATTTTTTTGGCAACCACTGCAAACAATTATAAAATATGTCAAATATTTTGGTAACATAAACCTGATAAAATATATAATAAACATAACACATTGGTGTAAGATTTTGAAAAACATACCAGATTTTTCGCTTCAGGAAACATCATTACATGGTAAAAACTATCCTTCACATTCAAATCACGGTCAATCTTGAAATGGTATATATGAAATGCGTTTGCAGAAAGGACCTCAAAAAAAATAAAATCTGTCTTTTCAATTCCAAGATCCGAAAAAACATTTGACCATCCATCACTGATAAAGCATCCGTTGGTCGTCGCTTTGATGTAAACATACCAGATTTGAGAACCTGTACTCAACCTGACATGCCCAACAGGAAAGCCAAAGTTTCGAACGGCATCATTGTAAAATGCAGGCAACGGCTGTAATATTTAAGAAAAATAAGTTGTCGGAAAAAAAAACAGTAATACGAATAAATTTAAATAAAACTTTTACCAGAGATGACGGTGACGCATCATAAATAATCTTCACAAACGCTGGAGCCATGACTGTATACACAATACAATAACAAAGCAAGCAAGTAAAACAAAGTTACATTATAAAAAGCAATTTCAAACATGTTTACATTCATAATTTCAAGGTATTACAATTTCAATCTTTTCATCTAAAGTTGACTTATAGAAAGTACATATGTATGAAACAGTAATAACTTAAACCTGTTACAATTTCAAGCTATCATCTAAACTTGAGTCCTACTAACTGCTTATGTAGCAAACTTAAGAAAACATTAATATGTTTACTAACTATATTAACTGCAAATCGATACAAAATCGACTATTCAATCAAAAACATACTCACAAAAACCCCTAAATTTTGCTACAGAATAAAGAACAAATAAACATGTATACATATTCAAGAATCGTACCTTAAAATAAACCTTCACAATTCGATTGACTGCCAACTCGTCGTGAACAAAAAGATATTGATTGATAAATCGATTAACGACCGAATCGATGTGAAAAAAGTTGAAGAACAGGTATGGATTTATACATCTAGGGTTTAAACATCTAGGGTTCATATTTTGGGTGATGATTGTAAACAGATATGAAAAATCGGATATATGGTAGACAGATTTGATAACCTTTGAGAGAAAGATGGAAACTTCAAGTTTCCTTATGACAATGAAAAAGAAAACAGGGAAGAAAACAAAGGCCGCCGAATGCATCTCCTTGCCTGTAATTGCCGCTCAAAATATTTTTTAGGGTTTAAATCACATGGGATATTATTTTGGTTTAATCAAATAAAACGAAATATTAAACATTTACACATTGACCCCTTAATAAAATCCAATAGTTAAACATACATTGACCCCTTAATAAAATCCAATAGTTACACATACATAGTAAGTCTAAATAAATTACAAAATTTACAACTTGAAAGTATACTTTCAAAACTCAACTATAACTTTCCAAATATTTCTTTGTAAACAACATTTTTTGTTTTATTCGTTGGACTTCCATCTTTGTCAGATATCAAAAGCTTGACGCCATCTCTTGTCTTTACTCTCGACAACGCAACATAAAGCTGACCATGTGAGAAAACGGGGTCTCTTAGGTACAGGCCAACTCTGGAAAGAGACTGCCCTTGACTTTTGTTAATAGTCATGGCAAAACAGACGGTTATGGGAAACTGCCTTCGTTGAAATTTGAAAGGTATTTTCTTGTCTGAAGGTATCATGCTAATTCTGGGAATGTAAGTTCTTGAACCAACATTACCTCCGGATAGTATCTCAGCCTCGATAACACGTTTTCCAAGACGCGTGATCTGAAGACGTGTACCATTGCATAACCCATTCTGCTGATCTATGTTTCTCAAAAGCATGACTGGGACACCCAACTTTAACACCAATCTATGATTGGGTAAGCCAGAAACTATCAAACTATTTAACACATCAGGATTATACAGATCTTGGTGTAATGGATCATTAATTTCCTCAGTTGGGCATAGAGTATCTGAGCTAAGATACTCTACTTCTTCACCGGGAAATAATGCAAGCAAACGATCATTGATACCATGTACAACCTCATTTTTAGGAGCAAGTATGGCTCTTTCAGAAAAGTAGTCACGATCTTTAAAACGGTTAAGAACTGATGGATACACAAAGTCAATCAAGCTTTGAATTGGATCAGTTGAATCGGTGATTAAAAGATCCTTTGGTATTTCTATAGTGGACTCGCCGTCGTTACCATCACCAATATTGCCTTCACCAATTTCAAGAAGCCATTTGGCAAAATCGTTTATCTCATCAATGTTTGAACTACTGCTTCCAACAGATAAACGCATGTTACGGGTCAATTTTAAAACCTTGCAAGTGGACCAAATGTAAGATGAACATAAAGAGGCGTGTACAATGTCCTGCCTTGTGCCGTTTTGTACAACCGGTAAGATTTGCCTAAAGTCACCACCGAAAACAATAGTCTTTCCACCAAAGGGAAGTTCAGAATTACGTGAATCGGAGACACTCAAAACATCTTTCAATGTACGATCAAGAGCTTCAAAAGCATGTTTGTGTACCATCGGTGCTTCGTCCCAAATAATCAACTTCGCTTCGTCTATAAGATTAGCGATTTCAGAATTAGGTTTGATATGACAAACGGAATCTTCAGTAAGATTAATCGGAATATGAAATTTTGAATGGGCGGTACGGCCTCGTGACAACAACAGCGATGCAATCCCGCTTGAAGCAACATTAACAACAATATGCCCATTGCATCTTATGGAAGCAGCTAAAGTTTTCCAAAGAAATGTCTTACCAGTACCACCGTATCCGTACACAAAAAAAACACCACCTTTCCCACGTCCAACAGCACTCATAATCTCGTTATACACTGCTCTTTGGTCATCATTTAAAGAATTATGAAGCTTATTAAATTCAGCGCTAACTTCGTCCTTATCCCAAGAAAGCTCCTCATTTATTAGACGATTACCCTCATATAATGTAGAATCTTCATCTGGAACAGGCATCGGTGAGAATCTATGCAAGCTGGATCCATTACGGATAAGATAGTTTTGAATCTTAGACAACGTAATATTCTTTAAACGCTCGTCAGAGACAGCAAAACCTACAACAAAAACTTAAATTAATATATTTAATAACATACTTTATACAACTATGGAAAAATATTTTTAAAAAAAAATTTAGGTGTTAAAAAATTAGTAGAAACTTATAAAAATGTTGTACCACTTAAACCAGAATCCTTCCGCATATTGTGTAAAATGTCCTCCGACAAAAACTCCCACGTCTTTTCCCAAACAATTTCTGGTCTTGATAGAGTATTAGACAAAAGGAGTGTACCGAACAATGAACGAAGATAATGACCATTTCCTGTAAAACTGGCCTCTTTAATACACTCAATGTATTCGTTGTCATCGTCTAATAGTCCACGAGCATAACATGCATCCCTAAAAGTAGGATAAACAACACCATCATAGGTTCTAATTTCTTCAAAAGATCGTGGACCCTTGACTTTGGTTAGAAGAATTCTAAGGTAATAAGCTTCACCAAGGGAAGGAGAAACTGAATAAAGTCTTCCAACAACAACATAATTTTTTCGCGGCTGCCAGCAACGATCCTTTAACTTCCAAACATACTTTGATGGAAACTCAACATACGTAAGTTTCGTTGTTTCAGGTTTTTTGTTCATGTTCATCCACTCCAAAAAAATAGATGAATTTACCTGAGGTTTGTTTAGAACATTTTCAATATCATCTTCACCACTGAAAACTACATTCTGCTGGCCTGGAAGATGAAATGGTAACCTCATAACAGATGGATACCGATAGTGAACTTCACATGCAAATATTCTCCAACTTGCTTCACATGCAGAAACATATCTTGCCTCGTAATATTCTTTTATTTCATCTTTCGGTATCTCCTCATCAATCCCTCTGTCTGAATCTATAACAACAACAGTGGCCCTATCTGGTCCTTTATTAATGTATTTAAATAAATACTTAATTGATCCTGCCTGATTGCACCACTCCACATTGATGTGCGCCTGATATCTTCTAAGAAGCCTTTTGTTGTATGGAACGACGCTCCTGTTGTCCAATGTCACACCCTTCTTAACAACCGTGTGACCATCGTCCCTTCGCCTATAAAGCGGAAATCCATCTGAATCAACAGATGTAGCCTCCAAAAACTTCTTTGGAAAATTCTTAGAACAACGGTTTCCTACCATGCATGGACATTTCAAGTTAGCATGTCCACATGGACCATGAATCATGAAATCACAGACCAGAGAATATAATTCAGGGTCTTCAGTTTTATCAGGAATCTCAGCTGAGATAAAAGGATCAATATGTTCAACAGTTGGAACCTTATGATCAGCTTTCATAAAAACACATAGATGAGCATGTGGCAGACCACGCTTTTGAAATTCTACGGTGTAAACAACTGTCAAAAATAAATAAAATGTTAACAAATACAAATAACATAGATGAAAAAAAATATTAAATTCCACGTACCAGCATTAATATCGCCAAGAAATTTTTTTTCCTTAAGGTTTTTTATCAATGAATCAAGCTTCATCTTAAACAATCTACAAAGAATGTCGGGTCTGTCTTCAGGCTTAACTGATGTGTCACCAATAAACCTTACCATCTCTGGCCATTTCGGATTACAGGTGATAGTTATGAAAAAATCAGGATACCCATACTTCCTACATAAAGCCATAGCATCAAGGTAATTTTGCATCATATATCGAGCTCCACCAGTAAAGGAAGACGGTAATATCACAGGTTTTCCAGTATGAGACAGATCAGTCTGGCCACCTTGCTGAACAATTCTTAGGCTGTTAAAGGATTCGCATCGTAATTTGGTTTGCTGAAATCTTATGTAGTTTAGCCGCTCGCTTTCAATCATTGTGTATGCATCGACTATAAACTGCTGATACAACCTCCTCGCATTAAGGATTAGAGAGAATTTGTTGTCCCTATCCTGCATCCTATAAGCAAAGAACTCTCTCATTGTGCAATTTGGACGTGTCTTCTTTGTGTTCGGACCAAAATCTCTATGAGGAATGTTAATCCTATATCCATCATCACCATAAGGAAAAAGAATTGGATATTGTAAAGCAAGGTATGAAGGATGTAACTCGCTAATACGTTTAAGAACTCCTGACTGCTCTTCGACAATAATATCACGTTGTTCCACACTTTGATTTTCATCGCCAACAATTAAAGCAGCAATTTCGGATGATGTAGGTAAATTGTAAGTCCTGCCATCTTTATCTCTTTGATAAATCAACCGAAGCCTAAGAGAAACATTGGGTTTCTCATGAAGATGGTTTCTAACCATGCGATATGTTTTTACCAACATATTTTTTGAATCTAACATGTCAGTTAGATACTTTATGAATTTATCGTCAAGCTCTTTTGATCTGGAAGATGTCTGAGTCGTTGAGTCACTGGGATAAAAATCAAAGATAATTAATAATATGTATAAAATACATTGAAAATATTTAAATATAGAAAAAAATGGGATTAAAAAGAAAGATGGTGATCAAAAGTAACATACCCAAATAAGGTCTTCCTATTGGACAGCTCATTTTCGGTATCGTAAATATAAAGTTGAGAAAACTTTGGTTGGTCACCGGGTTTAGGAAGAAGGCTACCCATACTATGCGCATTCTGACCGCTAATTCTATAAACAAAAGGAGCATTACCTTTGTTTATCTTAGTATCCACTTTTCCTCCCATAGAAGTAAAGGAAAACATTGAATTGTAACGTCGAATATTCTTTAAGAAAAACTTGCTATCTGAATCTAAAGATCGAAAAAGCATCTGGTAATATGGGTCAGATTCTTTATAATCAGGTAAGTCAACTTTGCCATAAGCACAACATAAGGAATATGTCCGCTGTTGAAGTGTAATACGACCCTTTCCAGCTTCAGTTTGCCACAACTTTGCATAGCATAACCCACAACAAACAGATTGGTCTCCATGGTCAAGGTAATCTGCACAGTTAAATTCCAAATTTAACGTTTAAGAATGTAAAAATACAATATTAAGATTTAATATTGCTTACCTTTAGAGGTGCCTTTCCGGAGGTCTTTAATATCTTGTTGAACAACATTTTCATCATCAGAATCAAGATCAGCCATTCGTATGGGTTCTATTTCGATTGGTGTATGCGTCAACTTACGCCTTCCAGAAGACATCCTTTTAACAGAAGACAAATCCGCCTTCATAGCTGTAGCAGTTCGTTTACTCACAATCCGCGGAGTAATAGAATAACATTCTGTCAGTGGTAAAGTAGATGACGTTGCAACAGTGTCTGTTGTAACAAATAAAACATTATTAAACAAAAGGTATATTTTATGTAGACAATAAATTGTTTTCTGAAAAATGTATAATTTATAAACATACCGGGAGAAATACGGTTCAAAGAAGACATAGCATTAGTAAACTATGACGGATTACGATTTTCTGAATGTATATTTGTAATACACGAAGATGGTGTTACGTTTTCTTTGTTTGCGGTGTTCGAACTTCGAACAAACTTAGAAGAATTTTGCAATACTACATTGGTCTTTCCATTCAAAGTTAAATCCGACCCAGATGTAGAATTAACCATTCTTGAACAAATGCTACCGGTTCCTAAAAAAAAAATATAACAAATTTCATATTACAAATAAACATAAAAAAAATAATATTATGATATATCATAGTTATAAAGATAATAGAAAAACATATATAATTTAAAGCCATATTTTTTTTTACAAACCTGGTAGTATGTTAGATATATTTGACAACGGTGTACGATTGGGTGTTGTAGAAGGGTGTAACACATCTTTTCCGTTCTTCTTAATAGTATTAGGTGTTAAACTGGAAGTTTGGCCGTTTAGGGAAGTATTTAAACGATTTCCTAAAAAAAAATAAACACATTAGTGTTAGTAAACTAATAATAAAAACAGTTTCGTAAGATGCAAAACAATATTGATGTACTAATAACATGGTATTAACTAAAAGAATAGTAACTTAAAGGAATAACTGGCGAACCATCTGTAGGCAATATTCTGTTTGAAGAATTAGGTGTTATGTTTTCTTTGTTCTTTAAATTAATCCGTGTTCCTGATGAAGATGATGAATCCAATTTCGATGGAATAAAACTTGGATTAAACTTTGATCTCTTACTATCAAGATATTGTTTTCTTAACCTACGCCTTCTTTTTGCCTCGGCAACTACAGTGAGCATAATGGTTAAAGCAATAAAATATGAAATTACATAATCAGATTAGTAATGCCTATAATAATAGTTAGAAAACCATTAAGAAATTTAGAAAAAATAAAGAGTAATAATAAAAAATAAGTAACCTTTGAGAAAATAAGGATGAACTTGTGTAGTACATCTTGATCTCTTATTATCAAGATATTGTTTTCTTAATTTTCTTCTATGTCTGGCCTCGTGAGCTACAATTAAAACATAATTAAAGAGGAGAAGAAAGAAGTAATAAAAACAAAATAGAGATTAAGTTTAAGAATGTAATAGTAAAGTTCGAATTAAATAAAATACTAAATTACCTTTCATAACGTAAGCTAACCAACGTGTATAATCTGAAAGATATTGGAAACATCATAAATTAATTAATATATTGAATTAATTTTAAATGTACTATGTTTTAGTTAAAAAAAAAAACAACAACACTTACAATCGTTCATAACGGCATTCATGGAAGGTTCGGAAGAAGATGAATATTGATGTTTAAACATATTATCCATTTTCTATACAGCAAAATAAATGTAAAATGAAACATTATAACTTACTGCTGGAATTTAACATGTCAAAGTTTTTTATTTAAAAATATTTACTAATAACAAAAATATATAATATGTAGCAAACATCAAAATAGGTGTAAATGATATATCAACAAATTAGGATACATATGCATAATAGTTGAACATTCACAAACTTACTGGATGTATAAAAGTGTGATGAAAAAAGAAATAGATGTTGAGATTAATCTGAATGACTCTTGAAAGAACGTTGAAGATGAAATGAAGAAATGACTATTTTTTTTTGGTTTTATAGAGATAATCTATTTTTGGAATTCTATAATAGTAATGAATGTAAATTACATAAAATGGAAATGATTACTTTAAATATAGACATAATCAAAAATATAATAAATTTGTTTAATTACCTTAAATGATTTCCTTAAATGAATAACAAATTTCCGAAATATTTGAATAAAACAATCATATAAAGGTATAAATATTACCGGTTAAAGTATACACATATTTGCAATAATTTTTTTAATCTACATCTTATGAGTAGATTACTAAATTAAGTAATGTAGATTACTAAACATTATTTAGAACGAAACTAAAAAACAGTCAAATAAGTATGTCATATTGCTTAAGCAAACCATATAAACTTTATAAACAACAACCATCATAACAATTCAAAACGGGCTGCTAATTTCTTACAATATAGACTTGTTTTATGTACTAACTGTCCAAATTAGAACATATCTAACATCTGAGTTCCACAACATTACAAAGCTACTATTAAGTAATAACCAACATGTTGCCAAAACATCTAAAGTCCAAACTAACGACCACACTTGCAAACAGTCACGCACGGCCTCTTTTCTTTGAAGGTTTGTGAACAACTTTGGTCAACATCAAAAGCTGAGAAGACTTCACATATTTAAAGAAAAGAGTAGCGCCAATGGGTATTTGATTTGATTTCAAGAATCTCGTCCACTTGGACAAACCATACCTGTAAACATCACCATTCCTTTCCGCTAACGTCTTGATGTTTGTTACCTCACATCTAAGGTTTTTTACCGAAACTTCAGGCAGGTTGTCAACAGAAAGACACAAATCATCCGAAACAGGACACGGTAAACGCTGAATACATAATAAAAAAGAAAAATTTCAAATTAATATGTAACATATAATTATTAGCAACATACGAAATAACACAAAATTTAATAACATTCAAGCACATACCAATCGATCTTCTGCTACCTTCGTGAATTCAATGAATGAATCTGTTTTTCTCGTTTTCAAATTAGAACGTTTACGGCAAACAGGTACGGGTTCAACGGCCGTGAGCTTATCAACAACAGCTTCTTTTTTGTTTCCAATCTTTGAACGGGTACGATGAGCAATTACAGACTCATGTGACTGAATGATAACTGAGTCACATTTCTTATGGGCCTAATCAGTCCAAATAAAATAAAATTAGTTTGTATTGTAAGATAACATTTTAAAAGTAAAAAATGCATATATGATACTATACCTTCAACTTTCGCGGCAAAACAGATTGACGAACATCAACTGTATTGTTCATAATGGGCTATAAAGGTAAATAAATACATAAGTTACGAACTATTTGAAATAAATAAGACTTTCAGCAGAACTCACATCAGAAACAACTGTGGAGCACAGAATCGGTTCATTCACCATAACATCTTTTGGTATCAAAAAGCTGTCGAGATCCATGTCACTCATGCTTTTGTCCTGAAAAAAGCAAAACATAAATTTCAAAAGTAATATAAACACATTCAGTAAAATTAAAAAATAATAGTTTAAGTAGGACAAATACAACCTTTAAAGATATGTCTTCATTAACATTAACAACAGTTTTCGCCTTCGGGTCATCCTACAAAAGATACAACATTAACATTCGTAAAACAATAACTAAAGGGAAAATAATTATAAAAATTTTAAAAAATTTTCAATTTGTTAAATTAACACAAACCTTCATAGTTGAATCTACATCACAATCAACACTTGATTTGCCCTTGCCTTCAGTTTTTGAAACCGAATTCTCTTTGAACTACATATCAAAATAATTTTTTGTTTAACAAAATAGTAACAATTATTATTTAAAAAATAAATGAAAAAATGTAACCAAAAGTACCTTCCTTTAAGGTAAATAAATACATAAGTGACAAACTAATTGAAATAAATAAGACTTTCATAACAACTCACATCAGAAACAACTGTGGAGCACAGAACCGGTTCATTCACCATAACATCTTTCGGTATCAAAAAGCTGTCGAGATCCATGTCACTCATGTTTTTGTCCTGAAAAAAGAAAAACATAAATTTCAAAAGTAATATAAACACATTCAGTCAAATTAACAAACAATAGTTTAAGTAAGACAAATACAACCTTTAAAGATATATCTTCATTAACATTAACAACACTTTTCGCCTTCGGGTCATCCTACAAAAGATACAACATTAACATTCGTAAACGAATAAATAAAGGGAAAATAATTATAAAAATTTAAAAAAAAACAATTTCTTAAATTAACACAAACCTTCATATTTGAATCTACATCACAAACAACACTTGATTTGCCTTTGCCTTCAGTTTTTGAATCCCAATTCTCTTTGAACTACATATCAAAATAATTTTTTGTTTAACAAAATAGTAACATTTATTATTTAAAAAATAAATGAAACATGTAACCAAAAGTACCTTCTTCTTAAGGTCTTCCATTTCAAGTAGAGATGAGAAAAAGGTATCAAACTTGGCATCGTCCTCATCCTATATAATTAAGAATGAATAAAATATGTGTCAAAATACAACATAAAAATATTTATAAAATCTGTTAATTAATTTCCTTATAATATACAGAATTACATTGAACATATCTTCAAAACTTGCCAAATGAGCTTTTACTTGTTCACTTTCCACAACAACATCTTCTTCAATGACAGTTCCAGCATCAATACACTCCTCTTTTTGTGCAGTCTAAATATAAAATTAACAAATAACAATGTGTTAAATGATTTATGTAATTCTAAGATATACTGGATAAGTAAAGAATACTGTACTTTTATAATTCTAACCTCGAAAGCAAATTCATCACAATCGTCAACATAGATTGGGTCGTCCAAAACTACTAACTCAACCCTGTTGTTCTGAATTTGAGTACCGGTTTGATGATTAAATACTGAAAGCTCGAAGACTTTATTTCCATGCAGTGAGAAAACAAAGGTACATCTCCTGTCTAAGGCAAGTTCGTTTATCATCTCCGAACATCCATGACTAAAAACACATCTGTCACTTAAGCCGTCCATGTTAACGTTCCAAAACCTATCTCCTAAATACAGAGTTGATTGACCACCTTTGAACGTCTTTCCATAAAATTGCTTCCAATACTCATCTGCCATTACCTGCATATGATGTGATAATTAGTATTAAAAATTACATTAAATACCAGTATACAGACATAACAAATTATTCAACATACAAATATTATAAGATACTACTTACAATAACATCTTCGTGAGGGTTGATATTGGATATGAACATGTTTTTATGAACACATAATTTAAAGACCATTAAAAAAAATGAGGTTGGTCCATAAGTCTGAAACATAAGATAGTCATCTTTTCTAACAGAAGTATCCCTAACCAATTTGGTGAATCCATCAGCAAGAACAGGGCCAACATCAGTTTTTTTTACTCTTACAAACCATATATTGTCACCATCAACAATCTTAACTGAATCTTTGTAAGGTGGGTGGTCTCCCCAAACCATTGATGCAAAGTCATTAGGTATTTCCTATGAGTTAAAAAAATCGAATAAATTATCAGTTTACATAATATATATATAATTATAAAACAGTAGAATAACAATAAACGTACCCAAAAAATCGGGAAATCTTCATCTATTAACTTTAGAAATGAAGGAGTGTTATGCAATGGGTCGATACCTGAAATTAATATATTAAAGTTTATCAAAAACATTGGATTACTATTAACGCAAAAAAATATAAAACAGCAAAAAATTCCAAAAAATAAAGAAAAATTATCAACAAAATCTGTATTTTTTAAAAAAATTATCATCAACATTAAAAAGTAAGATCTGCAGAAAGGGTTATGACCAAAAACAAACATAAGATCTAACAGACAATAAGCAGTAAATTTACCTACTATTGTTGAAAGATTCATCATCTAAAAGGATCACCAGCTATAGAATTATCTGCAATTATGTATAAAAAAGTAACAACAATAAACATTATTGTCTGGCAAATGGGTTTTGCAAAATACAAAATTGATATAACCAATAAACATATAAAGAATACATTTAACTTCGATTGTTCAAATATTGCTCATTTTTAACTATTATCGTCTTCAGTATTTTGATAATCCGATTTAGGGTTTCTAAGCATCAAGAAGGAACATAAAAATAACAAAAAAAATAAAATAAATCAAATAAATCCGAATACACATAAAACAATAAGCAAGTATCAAATTTCATTACATACCTGATGATTGTGTAGAACAATCTACAAAAAAAATACAAAAAATAAATCATTAACATCTGCCGGTTTAGATTTAAAGATAAAAAAACTGGATATGTGATGTTATAACATAAATAAAGAGTATTAACATTAATCAAGTAGATTTACCGATGAAGTTTTAACAGATTCGACACCAAAGATGTAAAGCGGATTTGGATTTAGAACACAGAACCAGCGGTCGCACACAAAGAGAAGAAAGAAAAATTAGGGTTCAATGATTGAGAAGAAGTTTATATAGGATCCATATTGTAAGTCGGTTTGTTTGGTAAAGAATGAATCCGACCCAAAGATCATCGGATCCCGCGTGTAATGGTTGGTGTTTGATGAAGTAGATATTTTCCCACTCAAAATAAAGGTTCACTAAACAAATGGTTGCCACGTCATCAAAATGGCTTCACCATTCAAGGACAAATAGCCCAAATCATCTGCTTTATTAATATATATAGATAGATACCTTTTTAAATAAATTTAACAAAGCAGCATCTATTTTCTATTTCTTTTTCAGAAATACATAGTTTCAACAAATGTGATACGACAAAATACATAATGTTATAGATAAAATACAAGTGTTTTTCTGTATTATTTGTAAAGAGGAGAATGATAATAAACATTTTACTTTTAGCAATGCGAAACAAGAGATCATTTAAATGTTAGAGCTATGTAAATATAAGTGATAAAAACTAAAAATTTTGCACTTATCAACTTATCTAGTCTCATATTTATGATATATTTTTGTAAATATTTATATGTGAAATAACTTCTAATTAAATCAGGAGTAAACTATAATTTATGTCCCTACGAAATGTCCATAATAACACTGTTACTCACATAGTTTTATTTTTTGCATTATCATCAAATATTTTCATTATTGTTTCAGTTTAAATATTTTCATTTTGCTATCTACATTCAGTTACATCATAGTATATTTTTAGTTATTAAGTTATAGTATGTCATCCGTTTTTCAAAACTGTGTTACCCGACTAGCACACCACACTCACAGATTCAATATTCAAAAGAAATATATTTTCTGTTCATGCATTTTTTTATAAACAGGGCCATCCCTGAGAGCTCGAGGGCCTTCAAAGGTCTGTGCGAATAGAAAAAAATGGTCCATGTGTTTTCAAATAAGTACATGTTAACCTTAGTAATAAATAATAAGAATTAACATAAACAAACTATTAAAGAATTTAATATAAACAAAAAATTAACTTAAATAAACATTTTAGTAAAATAAAACAACTAAAAGTAATAAAAACAAATCAAATAAAAAAGAATATAAATATCTATATATATTGGGCTATAAAGTCAATATTTTTAGAACTTTTTTCTTCTTCGTTATGTTTGGGCTTTAGGGCATCAAGCTTGAACAAATGAAAAAAAAAAAAAAAAAAAACGAAGAAAACAAAATGCTACCATGTCTCAAACCAGAGTATTGACAAGTACGCATAGAACCATTAGAGTTACATCAATGTTAATGTTTCATCTGAGACTGTAAATATTTTACATATACATACATCGAAAGAAATTTTCATAGGCCCTGAAAATTTTAGATCATGTTCGATGACACACTCTGTACACCTTCTCGGACGGCCAATCTTGATAAAAGAAAAGAAAAGAAAAAAAGTAGGTTGGTTGTTAGAAAATTATTTTGTATTCATGCATTATTTTGTATTCATGCATTATTTTGTTGTATATAAAAACTTTTTGTTGGTAAGTGGAATGGTAAGATTATTATTTTCTATTTAAGAGTTAAGACTGCTCCACCCGCCTTGTTTCCTTTTAAGATTTTTATTCTGGTCAACTAAGAATAAAGGGGTCAGGTCAACTCTGTTGCCACCTCGATCTTTCGTTCCCAAATCAAACCCTAGGTTTATATAATGTAAAACCACCAGCTACCCTTCGCAAATTTTCCTTTTATGTTTCTGTAGATCTCCTTCTCCACCAAACAGCTGCTTCGAGGTATGTGATCAACACTTTAGTTATGAATTTCGTGATCTTTAGGTTTGATTTGTTGATTATTTACTAAGTTGTGATCGTTAGGTTTGATTTGTTGATTATTTGCTAACTTCGTGATTATTAGGTTCGATTTATTGATTGTTTACTTAAGTTCGTGATTTATTAGGCTTGATTTGTTGATTATTTACTTAAGTTCGTGATCATTAGGTTTTATTTATTGATTATTTACTAATTTTTGCGATCATTAGGTTCGATTTATTGATTGTTTGATAATTTCGTGATCATTAGGTTCGATTTATTGATTGTTCGATCATTTCGTGATCATTTGGTTTGATTTGTTGAGTATTTACGAAATTTGTGATGATTAGGTTCGATTTATTGATTGTTCGATCATTTCGTGATCATTTGGTTCGATTTGTTGAGTATTTACGAAGTTCATGATCATTAGGTTTGATTTTTTGATTGTTCGATAAGTTCGTGATCATTAGGTTAGATTTATTAAGTATTTACGAAGTTCGTGATCATTAGGTTTGATATTTTTGATTGTTCGATAATTTCGTGATCATTAGGTTTGATTTTTTTGATTGTTTGATAAGTTCGTGATCATTAGGTTAGCTTTGTTGAGTATTTACGAAGTTCGCTATCATATAGGTTTGATTTTTTTTGATTGTTCGATAATTCCGTGATCATTAGGTTTGATTTATTTGTTACTTGCTAAGTTCGTGATCATTAGGTTTGGTTTACTGATTATTTACGAAATTCTTGATTTATTAGGTTTGATGTATTAATTGTTTACTAACTTTGCGATCCTTAGGTTCGATTTGTTGATTATTCACTAACGTTGTGAGCATTAGGCCCCGTATGTTGATTATATACCAAGTTCGTGATCATTTGGTTCCGTTTGTTGATTATTTACTTACATAGCGATCATTAGGTTCCGTTTGTTGATTATATACCAAGTTTGTGATCATTTGGTTCGATTTATTGTTTACTAACTTCCTGATCATTTGGTTGGATATATTGATTATTTACAAAGTTTCTATCATCAGGTTCAGTTTATTGATTATTTAGTGTTACATCCTTTGTTTTTACTGGATTCAAGAGATATTTACTGATTAGACCTTACGATTGTATGAATCTGCGATTTTTGTTTGATGATTTGGCTTCTACAGTTCTATTATTCAGCTTGATCGTGCTTTTTTCGTTACATATTTCTATTGATTGATTATTCATGTATTTATTGTTTTGCACTTTAAGATATTATATTTATCATGCACACGGAGTTAGTCATGAATTACGTTGTTGAATTTGTGGAAGTTGGGAAGATGATTTGTTTTTTTTTTTTTGTATATGTTTTGCATTCTATAAATTGTTTGTAAAAATTGTAGTTTAATACTTGTGATGCTTTGATCTAGAACTAGAGGATACTAAGAGTTGAATTTTTCTGGTTACTGATGATTTAGGTGTCATCCTGCTTGTTGAAATAGAAGCTTAGATGGTTATGGAATCGAGAGATGACGAATATTTGGATTACTTAAATGGTTTCTCTTTGGAGGACGAGAGCATCTCGCCTCTCTTTGGTCCGGCTCCTGGTCTTACCAACGGATACAGATTCAGAAACGAACGTTTAGATTTCAGTTTCTTAGAAATGCCTAAATCAGCACCAAATCCCTGCACTTCAGATCTATCTCCATGTGTTCCTTCAGCATCTGACTATCCCGATGGGTTTGGTGACTGTGTCATCAAGTTCATAAACCAGATGCTTGTGGATGAGGACATGGAGTCCAAACAAAGCATGTTCCATGATCCGTTAGCTTTACTAGAAACCGAGAGATCGTTCTACGAAGCCCTAGGTGAGCAATACCCTCATCCACATGAAGAGAACTTTTTCAGTAGTAGTATAAGTGAGTACAGTACAAACAGTAGCACAACTGGTAGCAACACCAATGATTCTCACTGGTCCGGTGGTGATTCGCTCGAGACCAAATCATCAGCTGTACAAACTCCTTCTCTTGAATACCCTTTGCTGTCTTCTTTCAGCTCTACCACCAGTGTTACTAACGATGGCGCGTTTGACTCGTTGACGAGTGCACAGCTCGTCGAAAATATATTCAGTGATAGTGAGTCTGTGTTGCAATTCAATAAAGGGATGGAGGAAGCTAGTAAATTCATTCCTTCGATTAAACCGCTGGTAATCGATTTGGATCAATACAACTTGCCTTCACGTTCACGAGATAACACGTCTTCGGAGGTTACGGTTATCAAGGAAGAGATTGTGGAGACCGATAATAACTCATACAGGGGAAGAAAACATTACCAAATTGAGGATAACGGTTACGAGGAAGAAAGAAGTAGCAAGCAATCTGCGATTTATGTCGAAGAAGTTGTATCTGAAATGTTTGATAGAGTTGCTCTCTGTACCGATCCCGGTGGTCCGTCAATGTCTGCTTGTGAAGAACCACCTAAATCCGTAACGAAGAAATTTCAGAAAGGTCAATCGTACGGGAATAGCAGCGGTTGGATTACGCGTTCATGGGGAGGAAGTTCAGGCGAGCTTATGGATGTCAGGACTCTGTTGGTCAACTGTGCACAGTCGGTTGCTGCTAATGACCGTTTGACTGCGATAGACCAGTTGAAACAAATAAGACAACATGCTTCTCCTGTAGGTGATGCTCCACAACGCTTAGCTCATATCTTTGCTACTGGGCTCGAGGCCCGCTTAGCTGGCACTGGTTCTCAGCTTTACGCTACCAAAAGTGCCATGACGATCTCAGCTGCTGAAAAGTTAAAAGCATATCAAGTTTGTCTTTCTGTCTGCCCGTTCGAGAAAATCGCCATTTTTTTTGCTAATAAATTGCTATACGATGTAGCTTTTACGTCATCCACCCTTCATATTATCGATTTTGGTATTGCGTACGGTTTCCAGTGGCCGGTTCTTATTAAACATCTTTCACAGAGGCCCGGTGGGCCACCTAAGCTACGGATTACCGGAATCGAGCTCCCGAAACCTGGTTTTAGGCCAGCTGAAGGGGTACAGGAAACCGGGCGGCGTTTGGCTGATTTTTGCGCGAAATATAACGTCCCGTTTGAGTATAACGCGATAGCAACTCATCACTGGGAGTCTATTAAAGTTGAAGAGTTAAAGCTTCAGAGAAACGAGTGCCTTGCTGTTAACACTGTAATTCGATTCAAGAACTTGCTTGACGAATCAGTTACGGTTGATAGCCCGCGTGACGGTGTTTTGAAACTGATAAGAGATATGAAACCCGACATTTTTGTTCAAACTGTAGCAAATGGATCTTACAACTCGCCGTTTTTCGTCCCACGTTTCAAGGAAGCTCTTTTTCATTTTTCTTCTATGTTTGATATGTTCGATGCTACATTAGACCGTAATGATGAACAACGGCTGAATTTCGAAAAGGAGTTTTTTGGGCGTGAAGCTATAAACGTGATTGCATGTGAAGGTGCCGAGCTGGTTGAGCGGCCTGAGACGTACAAGCAGTGGCAAGAACGACTCTCACGGGCTGGGTTCAAGATCAAACCGCTGAACCATGAAATTGTGTCGAAACTGAGGGCTAGTATGAAATCAGGGTATCATAGAGATTTTGTGTTTGATGAAGACGGTGAATGGGTGTTACAGGGGTGGAAAGGTCGGATTTTGATGGCTAGTTCGTGTTGGGTGCCTGCATAGGAAGCCTTGTTTGATCTGATATGTTATGGTATATGCTAATGTACTAGGATTGTTGTAGAAACGTAATCAACTGTAACTGAAGTTTTGTCTGTAAGTTATCTCGGTTTGTAGTTTGTTTTAGACTTTTAGATAGGGGTGTGCATGGTTCGGTTATTAGCATTAACTGAAACCATTACCGAAGTTATCAATTAATCGGTTAATTTATGGGTTTTTGGTTCCGTTAATAACCAAACCAAACAAGGGCCAAGTTTTTTACTTAGAAATACATGTAATGGATGTATAAATATATGAAACAGTTGTGTGAATACATAAAATGGAGGTATAAATAAATGAAATGGAGGGATAAATACATGAAAGGGAGGTATAAAAGCTAGAAATATATGAAAATATAAATGGTTTGTTTCTGTTCGGTCGGTTAGTTCGGTTTCGGTTACAGTTCATGGTTCAGCCTGGCTGTGAAGGGTTCTACTTATTTATTAAAGTTTTATTTGAATCTAAATGTCATTGTAAAACCCGAAGGTTTTAATTCATGATAAATGTATTTGTCATAGAATAAGTTACAAAATTTTCATAAAACTTCATATACTTTGTCTTTTGTTAAGTAAAAGATGTGGTAAAGTAGGTGTATGGTTGCTATAAGGAAGGTTAGTAAAACAGATGTATGTGAGGGTGGAGGGTATCCTTTTAGCATGAAGGATTTTGGCAAGTGGAGTAACTAAAATTTAGTCTATGTGGTATTTAATTTAACAAACTAAAATTTGGTCTATGTGGTATTTAATTTGCCATATGTTGTGGCAAGAAGGTTTGCATCCATACTTTGGCCTACTGAAAAAAAATACAAAGGAAATAGGCAAGTGAAGTATGTGAAGTAATGAGACAACTCTATACTGTGTGGTTGAACAAGTGAAGCATGTGAATTGTGAAGCAATAAGACAGCTCCATACCGTGAGCTTGGGCAAGTGAAACATGTGAAGCAATGAGACAACTCCATACCAGTGGCGAAGCTTGAGATTTCCGACCGGGAGGTCGAAAACGTATATACCAAAAATTCCTATAAGACCCGGGGGGGGGCGTATATATTCAAAAATTTCTATACGGAAACTATATACTCTCCATACTGAGCGAAAAGTTCAGGGGGTCGGCCGCCCCTTCCCGCCCCCCACAAAGCTACGCCCTTGCTCCATACCATGAGATTGGACATGTGAAGCAAGGATACTATCCAGCCTAAATGGATATTACGTATGCCAGAGAATATGACAAGGACATGCAAAATGAGGCTAAGCAGAATGCATGGTTATCACATAATCCGTATGCTATCCATGCTCTCGTGTGTCAAACCGACCATGAACAAAATGTGTTGCTAGCGGTCCTACCTTTTTGTCATCTCCGTATAGTAAGTCATGCAAGCCGTAATATGAACGCAATGTGATTGTTAAGCCATTGAAGAGCATAAGAGGAATACCATAGTATGGGTTCCACACATCTTTTTTTTCCTGGGTGCATAGCACCACTCGCATGAGTAGTTGATCCATACATTACGAATCAACCACGTAGTGTTAAACCAATTGAATTATGTAATTCAAATTACTTCTGACATATTTGAATTACCATCCTCCCTAAAAAAAACTTACATACATAACAAACCAAGTATATTTTAAATGAGTATGATTTAGTGGCACCCATTGTCAAACTTTTAAATATTTATATAAGAAACCGAAGTACTATATTGCTTACTTCTACAATACACGACCAATATTGGTGTTACACGAATTAAACATGTGTATATATTTACTCAATGCCAACAAATTACCACCAATGAGGTATAAGGACGTCAGACGAATAAACAACTGATCAGCGATCGTAGATTGCATATCACACTACGTTTTTTTTTTTTTTTTAAATCATAACAAATTCTAAAAAATAAATAGCTTAGCTATCTTATCTTTTTTATATTTCCAACAAATCCTTTTAAATTTTTATATTTTTTCAAATGTCCAACAAATCCTTTTAAAGATAAAAAAATATATAGAAAAGAAAAAAAAAAAAAAAAACTATAGAAACCCTTCAACCAACACATATAGCACAATTTGATGCGATCACCCTATATATCGTAAAGTTGATCCTCAAGACGACACGATAACAGGGTTTACAAAGCTTCTTGCACAACACAAAAGGTCTTCAATTCTTCACTCTTCTTACATCAACACCCACATAATTTCTTGTATTACAATATCACACTCATTTATATGTTATTGTCGATGTTGACTTCATACCAATTAAAGTCTTTACCTTTGATAATCGAATCTGTTTTTATCATTGATCTTGTTCAATACTTCACTGATTAACATCACCCCTGTTGAATCCGTACAGATTTCCACTCATCTCCTGAAGATAAATTTATAAAATCCATCATGGCATTGGTATGATTCCTGTTTGATTATTGGTTATTGTGATTGGTTGGTTGTATTGTACTGTTGATATGGTAAATCTAGTTAAATAGATCATACCCAATTTGGAATCAGGGTTTTTTTATAATGGGTTTATTCTTTAAATGCTCATTGATTGATATTATTATCAGTTACTAAATAAAGATATTTATTTGTGACTAGATTGTTTACCTGATATGGGGTTTATAAATCCTTGTAAGAATGTGGTTGGAGATTCTATTTTGGGTATATTGGATGCAATTGGATTTATGCACATAAGGTGTTTGTTAAAATTCCTAAGTGGGTTATTGGGCCTAGGGTTTTCATATTCAAGCCGTTTGGTTGAGCAATTTGTTGCCTTACGTTTCGGAACGAAAAGGGTTGAGGTTTAAGGCTGGTTTTGCGTTTGATTGAAATGGTATAATACATGGTCGTTTTACAATCTAAGATGATCTTGATTTTTTTCGTAAATCTACTTGATTAATTGAGAATTATCATACCGTTGTTTTGTCGTGCATCGTTCTTATGTTCATTAGTGCAGTGTGAAGTTACTCACCTTTTTTTTTTGTTTTCTGCCAGGAGGATGAAATTTACCGTGACCCTCCTTCGACTTTTGAACAGAATTATCGCTGTTACCCTGTTTCTTTCATCGAAAAGGTTTATATTATTTATAATCATATTACCAAGATCCAGATTACTCTTGATGTTTGTCTGTTTCTGAAACGTTTGTCTTCTTTTTTCTGTCGTATGCAGTCTCATTTGGAGAAAGGTGATAAAAGTGAGTTTATTTACCGAAACTTTCCGTGATATCATCCTTTTCTTATATAAAATGTAGAATGTATATCGACTAATTATCTTGCGCTGTTGATTCTCAGTTATAATGCCTCCATCTGCGCTTGATCGCCTCGGTTAGTGAGTTTTTAAATTTTATGTTTCAAGAACGTTAAATCGATCGGCTAAATATCGTGCACCAAATCTTTACGTTCTCTCAATTATGCAGCCTATTTGCAGATCGATTATCCAATGTTATTCGAACTCAAAAATCCTTCTGCTAGTAAGGTTTCACATTGTGGTGTGCTAGAATTTATAGCAGATGAGGGCTTGATATACGTTCCGTACTGGGTATGAATTGTTCGTGTACATGTTGTAAATGTACTTCATTTCCGATTCTTTATTGATCTTTTCATATTAGATGATGGAGAACATGTTGTTACAAGAAGGAGATATCGTAAATGTGAAGAATGCGAGTTTATCAAAGGGAACTTATGTGAAACTTCAGCCGCACACTACGGATTTTCTTGATATATCGAACCCAAAAGCCATGTTAGTGTTATGTTGTTTATATTTTCTTTATATATTGCAATACATGGGGCAAGAAAGGCGGGTCAGGTAACAAGTTTGGGTTGAAACAGATCTTTTTAGTGCCCATCGGGTTGAGGTTGACCCACACACACTTTGTGCTTATATATCTAACATATAATAAAAGACTCCAAATAATGCCACATGGCATTCTCTCCTTCAACCTCATAAATTTTATTTATATTTGTTTAATTAATTTCTTTTAATATTAATATTAATTAATAACCAATATATAGATATCACTTATTTTTATCCTTATCTTTATCTAAAATTAATAAATAACTTTAATTTTGCAATTTAGACCCTTTGTTTTTTACTTTTAACCCAAAGTTTTTTTATCTTTTGCAATTTAATCCCAACTCTTTTTTATTTTCAATTTTGGTCCACCGTACTTTTCATCTTTTTTTCGTTTCGTTCTAAATTTTGTGAGTTAACGCACCGCAACGTGCATGTGGGGTTCAACATTTTTTCGTATATTTTTTTCCCGTTTGACTGGCCCGTCGCGTCACATCTATTTTTCTGCATTTGACAAGTTCGTCCAACACGCGGGTAGGGGTGTGAATTTCTAACATGACCCGAAAACCCGACAAGAACCTAACACGAAATTCGCAGGTTTAGATTTAGTCTAAACGGGTTCGAGTCAGTTTCAGGTTGAACCCGCGAACCCGTTTAGGTTAACGGGTCGGGTTCGGGTCAACCTGGTCGGGTTGGCGGGTTGACACGTTTAACACATTTATACTATATTATAATTTTTTACAATATATTTTATGACATAAATTAAATGGGGTGTGTATTTTATGCCATGATTATAACTTAAAAAGAGAAACTAACATAGATTTTATAATTTAAATATGATATTATTATATACATTTGTGTTTTTTAAGTAAATTTTAATTTTAGTATATTAATTGAAAAATAAAAAAATCCGGGTTGAACGGGTCGTGTTCGGGTCAACCCACAAAATTTCGGGTCGTGTTCGGGTTCATATGTATGATACGATTTTCGGGTTAGGGTCGGGTTCGGGTTCATGTAAAATTTTCGGGTTCGGGTCTGGTTGAACATGCCAACCTGCGAACACGAGCCGTTTAGCACCCCTACATGGATGGACTTAGTTATTTTTTTCTATGTTTTAGGGTGTAAGGGGCACTCCCCTAAGAGGGGAGTCCCCTCTCTTACGCATAACTAATCCTCGTGTGCCACGTCAACTCCCCTCTTAAACTCCCCTCACACCCCAATTTGATGGCACCACTCCCCTATTAGGTGACTTGTTTTGTTATTAAAAAAAAAAAAAAAAAGGAATTATTTGATTGGTTTGAGAAGAGGCTGGCCCACCATCACCCCCTCTCCTTCATCGGTGAGTATGCCCCGAGTCCACACCCCAAATTGGGTCACCGCAGGGATGGCGGCGGTGTTCCCGCTGGGGGAATTGGGTCACCGCGGCCAGTCGGCCACTCCCCGCTGGTGCCCCGTATACCCTTACGTTTCGGTTTAATTTCTCAGCAACGAGCGTGCGTGATTCAAAGATTTAACGTCTGCTTTTCGCTCGGCGTTATTTTTTTCCCGTTTTTATTTATTTATTTTTTTTACGAGCTTTTCCAGTGTTGGTGGTCGCTGACAATGGTATAGTGTTGCTACTACTTAACACAGTTTTATTACAACCGCTGTAGCGCAGGGGCTTAGTACTAGTTAACTAAAAAGTAGTTACAGATTTTAGCTACTTTTTTGGACCCGTTTCAAACAAATCGCAACCCATGACATTCTCTAATTCTGGTTTGTTCGCTTGTTTAATTAACAGATTAGAGACATCATTAAGAAGCTACTCTTGTTTAACCACTGGTGACACAATCATGGTGGCATATAACAACAAAAAGTTCTATATCGACATTGTTGAAACGAAACCGTCACCTGCAATAAGCATAATCGAAACAGATTGTGAAGTTGACTTTGCACCACCGCTTGACTATAAAGAACCTGAAAGACCTTTGAAATCTAAAGTGCCTCCAGAAGGTTTGTTTGTTTTCTTTTCTCTTTGTTTTTTTAATTCTTTTTCGAAAGAGAGATTAAAAGTTAGCTTTGAATGGCAGTTGAAGAAGAACCACCTACGAAAGTTCCAAAGTTTAACCCATTCAGCGGTTCGGCTAGACGGTTAGATGGGAAACCGGCTGAGACTGTGGCGGCTCCGCTGGTTCAACCGCAGAAGACCGAGGCCACAACCAGTGGTACTAACGGCTCCATGCCGTCAAGCTCTGGTTCAAGAAAACGTTCTGGGAAGCTTGTTTTTGGGTCAACTGCAGATCAAAATTCAAATGGAACACCGAAAGTATGGTTGTTTTTTCTTTTCTTTTTCTCATGGTTGACCCTAGGGCCGTAAACGAACCAAACGTTCAACGAACAGTGTGTGAACCGACAAATAAAATATTTAATAAGTATCAGTGTATTATTATATAATATGTTCATGAACGTTTGTTTGTGTTCGTTTGTTTTCATTTGTGTTCATAAACATTAGTTTGTGTTCATTTGCGTTCATGAACGTTCGTTGCCTAAATTTAACAAACGAACACGAAAATAAAATCTCGTACGGGTAAGTGTTCATGAACAGTTTGTGAACACATATATTTCCTTAACAAACGAACAAGAACAAGGTCTTGTTTGTGTTTGTAACAGGTAGCAAATAGTCAGCTAAAAAGGAAAGGGGTCACACGGGCCGAAAATTGTTCAAACTGTATTTTTAATGCACAAAACTTCCTTTTCTTTTGGAAATAAGGTAACCGTGTGATCATATTTCGCACACTATCTTTTAGACAAGAAATGTTTTGATCCGTAAAAAAATCATTCATGTCGACTAGTGTAGTTTTTGCATGGTGGTTTAAAATAAATTGTTTTTATGAATTGCAGGCCACCATGAAAGAAGCGAAACAAGATTCATCTAAGAAGGAAGAAGCTAAGAAGGAAGAACCGAAATTTCAAGCATTTACAGGCAAGAAGTACTCTCTGAAAAACTAATTAGGTGACGGGTTTTATAATGTATGTTCATGTTCCAAATTTACTTACTGTGCATTCCCAGTAATCTCCTTTTGAAACCCATGTAGCCAACATGGGGTTTTGCTTGTGGTTTATACCTGGATACAGAATCCAAGGGTTTTTGTGTCGTTTCAAAGGCTATTGACGCCGTTTGGTATTATTTATTGGAATGTCCTTTTTATTTCGGGTTTTTTTTTCCTCGAATGTGCGCTTTTGTATATATTATATCTATCAATCATTGATAGATCATGCAGTTGAGTCTTGTTTAACTCCATCTTTTGGCCCATTTGAATTCCTATTTTGAGCCATCGTGAAGTCTCACTGGAAGCAACCTCTCTATTCCTACGGGTAGAGGTAAGGCTGTTTACATCTTACCCTTCTCAGACCCTACCTTAGTTGTGTTATTGGTGGGATTTACTGAGTATGATGATGATGTGAAGTCTCTTTGAGTCTTGGATACATATCAGAAGCAAGCATTGTGAAGTGTATTGGGGCAGAGTATTGGGTTACGAATCGATTAAGCCGTAAATCAAACCGAACCAAAACCATTTAAAACGAATCAGATTAGTTATCCGTTTTTGGTCTTAAGAAATTCAATTCAGGTTGATTCGATGAAACCAAATTTATGTGTGTTGGAATATGGATTTTCTAGCCCATTACAATATCTTCTTTTGACAGTTTGAGACTTTGAGTGCCGAGTCTTTCGTGTTCATAATGAAGAAAATTACAAGAGTAAAGTACACGGATAGTTCTTGTCGCTTACTAAAATTTTGGATTTGGTTCCTAGCTTTTCAAAAGTACATGAATGGTCCTTGTGGTTTGCACTTTGTAAACGCATTTAGTCTCCAACTAACAAATCTAAAGGTTTTAGCATGTCCAAGCTGGGGACTAAATGCGTTACAAAGTGCAAATCACATGGACTATCCATGTACTTAAAAAATGGGGATTAAACGCGTTATAAAGTGCAAATCACAGGGACCATCTGTGTACTTTTGGAAAACTAGACACCAAATCCAAAATTTTAGTAAACCACAGGAAGCATCTGTTTACTTTACTCAAATTATAAGTTAATGGTGAAAAACTTGTTAAATTTCGTTTAACAATCATCAAGTATAAGCTAGCGGTGTAAATAAACGAACCGCCAGTTTGAACTCTTTTGTTTAGATGTTGTGGTCTATCTAAACTCTCTTTTGTGACCGACGATCAAACCCAATGTTTGAAGAAAAAAGTTCGTTTCACCTCAACTTTATTTACATGAACTTTTTTTTACATCATATGTGGTAATGCGGATAAGCTAGGGGTGTGAACGAGATTAGGGCGTTTACAATTGTACATAATGATGTTTATTTTCAAGTGGTTGAGAGTTTTAGTCCCATGGTAAACAAATGTGTAAGAATTGGAAGTCAGATTAAAGGTTGTGTGAGTTAGTCGTTCTAAAAAAACTACTCAAGATTGGCTTGCTAGAACTCGAAACAAGCTGAGTTTAATTGTGCTCGAGCTCAAGTCTAAATTGTAGCTCATTTAATAAACGAATTCAAGCCCAAATTTCACATATCGAGCTTGACTACACTCGCAAGCTTAAAGAAACTTACTATATATATATGTGTGTGTGTGTGTAATAACATTAGTTTGTATGAAAAATAATAACATAATGTAATCATTATTATATAAAATATGATAAAAATAACTAAATAATATATATAATTCATAGGAGTTAGGGTAAAATGAAAACTCCTATGAATTGAATTGTGAAAACTTAGAAAACTTGGCCAAATCGAAGATTTTTCAATTTTTTTTTACCAAAAATTCTAAAAAAAAAACTTTTGCTAAAAAAGAGGCTTTTGTTGATTTATACTACCGTAAAAAAATCCTTGCAGTGGTTGTATATGTTGATACTTTTTATAGTACTGTAAAAAGCCTGAAAACACTATAGTTATGTTTGTAACATTTTTATTTACGTGTGTGCAAAAAATGACGCCAAAACTCGCAAGAAAAGTCAGAGTTCTCTAAGGGGCTGTTTGGCAACTTCTGAATGGTTAAGTGCTAAACCAGTAAGAAGTCTGAACCATTAAGTGTTGAACCAGTAAGGAGTCTGAACCATTAAGAGCCAGTATAATGTTTAACCGTTCAGAGGCAAATGTCTTACAACTTCAGATTAGAAGTCTTAACCATTTAGACTCAGTATAATGCTTAACCATTCAGAGGCAAATGTCTGAACCATTCAGACATTTGCTTGCGAAACAAACAATCTGAACCATTAAGTGCTGAACCAGTAAGAGGTGTGAACCAGTAAGAGGTGTGAACCATTAAGAGCCTCATTAAGAGGTAAACAAACAACCCCTAAGTTCTCACAACTTGTGGGGCGGGAGGGGGGGGGGGTTCTTGATCTATAGCATATATATATATATATATATATATATATATATATATATATATATATATATATGTATAAAGTATAATGTACTTCACGCCTTAACGTACATTAACGTACTTCACGAAATATATAACATGCGTAATTATTTTTTTGACCAAAATAACTTACGTGATTTTGGATCCTATGCGTGATTATGTGGTCCCATGCGTGATTATATGTTCCATGCGTGATTATACCCCTGATCCAACGGTTACCATTGTCTCCTACGTGAAGTATGATAAGCCGTGAAGTATGTTAACCTTTCTCTCTCTCTCTCTCTCTATATATATATATATATATATATATAGGGGGAGATTCATTTGAGAAGAATCTTCTTGAAAAAAGAAAAAAATAAATTAATCTAGACCCTATATTTTTTTGATCAATGGTTGGAAATCAAGATATCATTTTTGTACATTTTTAATTAATGCTTTAATTACTAAGGGTAGTATAGACATTTTGATGTAGAATATTAAGAAATATTTTAAAGAGTTACACAAGTCTTATTAATGCAACCATAAATTCCTCCTTCACCATCAATAATGTATTGGCTCCTACACAATTTTTATTAGAAGTGATAAAATTATTTAAAAATTTTGTGTCCTACACATATTTTATTATGAGTCGTAAAATTATTTAAAAGCGTTTGAGTCCTACACATTCTGTATCTTACACCAAAATATTGTTTTAATGGTATAGGAAACGTTGAAAATGTAAGATCATGTGCATGATTGTTTTTATTGTGTAAGGTGCATATCTATTTTATAAAATAGACTCATTAAATAATTAGAGTTCATTAATTTGAATAGCGAAAATAAATAATTGACTCATTAAAGATTTGTTCAAATTACCATTATATCCTTTATTCTTTTTATTCTTAATTTTTAATTCTTCTCATTTGAACTCTCCACTATATATATATTTATATACACAAGTAAGGATTCCACTACATAGGGTTAAATTCCTAGGAAGTCTAAGAAACCATAAAAATTAGACATGTGTCAATCATTAAAATTTAGGGTAAGAATATATGAGTAAAATAGACAATTATTCAATTACAATAAACACCACGTTCTTGCAAAATAAAACACTATATACCATTTGTTATAGGCAAAAAAACAACACCATGTACCCTGTGTTAACTAAAAATAAACACCATATGCCTGACACTACGTAATGAACCATTTGTTACATACAAAATAAAATACTATGTACCCGCTATAAAAAGACGCCATTGGATAAACAGAACGAAAAACACCATAGACTAAAATCACCCAGTTCAAACGTAATTTTTTATATATCAATATGGTACTCATATTAAAGATAAAAAATGTTCGTTATTATTGTGTAATTAAAAAGAAAACAGTTACATATAAAAAGTTATTGACATTTATAAAAGATGGGGCAAGTTACATGTGAGTATCTAAATTTAAAACACACTAAAATTACATTTACATCCTATCTGAGACGGATATTATGTTCACCCGATATCATTCAGCTCCTTTCTACCTTCGCTTCGGCGTCAAATCCCTTACCAAGCCTCAGAACTCACCGTTAAATCAATCATTAAAAGATTAAATGTAAAACACAATTTATGAAAATGTCAGTAATCAATCTCATCCATCCAAAATTACAATTTAACGGTCCATAAGGCTTCTTATACTTCTTAGGAAAAACAAACTTTGTAGACTAACTCTACCTTATGATGTATATATAAAACTAAAAAAATAAATGAATGAAAAACGAATGTCGAGCCTAAACATATAGAGCTTAAAACGAACCAAGTTTGATTATAATAAAGCTTTGCTTACACTAAACGTGTTTACACACTCATTGTAAGGATCTGTAACTAAAATAACCGGCATAAACGAACCGAACTAACAGATACCTACCTAATACCGACAGTTTGGTTTTATAACCGAATTTTCGGTTTTACATGTATTCTCAAATTCATTATTGTAGGCCTTGTTTTTGCCCCCAAAAAAATCAAGTGGAGACCGAAAAAACTAAACCGAATTGAACCCATCATGAAAACCGAAACCAAAAACCAGAAAAGCCAAAACTGATCGATTTTCAAAAGCCAAAAAACCGAATTTCGGTTTTTTTTTGTTTAGTTTGAGTTCAAACCAACCCCTACACACCGTACTTTGGTAATATTAATTGAAAACAAAAACTTTCAACACGTGAATTTTAATTTTAGGCCATCCGTATCGTTCCATTAGAAAAACAGTACGGGACCCTCATTCGTGTAGGTTCACCCGTGATTTTTGAATAGGATATTGGGCGTGATTTTGAAAAGGAGACTTCAATAACTAGGCCCATGTTAATTGGCATCATATCCTACGTGTATATAATGTTCATTTTGACCGAAATTTTGGACATTTAAAACATCCACTAGATAGAACATACATAGTCAGGCAAAACTTTTTCTTACCCCTATTTTCATAAATTTGCCTCCAAGATAAAACGTATAGCAGCCAAAAATTCAAATTTCCAAATATGTTGGGGGTACCTAGGTGACAAGATATCTCATTTGTCTACATATTCATATAATTATCTTGCTTTAAGATTTGGGTTTTTGGTAAAAGATGTAGATACAAATGTGTTATACATGATGTTTAACCCGCCAAGTTTTGTTGAGTTTTGATCGAACCCGCCTTATTTTGACTATGTCGTACAAATGATTCGCCTGGTTTTATATGAATTTGTTCATATCTTGATTCAACTGGTTGAGCCTACAATTTCGATTTTAAAAACATTAGTAATGTATATGTTTTACATCAACAGAGTTGGGAAATATCATAAGTTGGATCACCATTTTTTTTTATCACACACACACACACACATATATATATATATATATATATATGAAAAAAATGAATTAAAATTGATTAATACCCTTGAAAGCAAAGAAAGGTTGTGAACTACCGAATACAGATCACATTATATTAATGGTTAAGATTGAATAGGTGACAATATAGTTAATATGAAGGTAAATATGGTTGAAGCCTGAAAGTATGGGTTTAGAGAAGCCAAATTACTTGGAATTGGTTTGTTTCGAGCTGAGCATAACGAGCTCAAACCCGAGCTTCGGCCTCAATTAGAGCTTATTAATATATGAGTCCAAGCCCAAGCTTCACAAATCGAGCTCGACTATGCTCACAAGCCTGCTATTTATATAATTTTTGAAATACCTTTTTTAATATATGTGCACATGATAATTATTATTATACGTAAAATTATGATAAAAATAACTAAATAATATATATATATATATATATATATAGGGTTGGGATTTAGAGAAAACGGTAGAAAGTGTGAGAACGGTGAGAATGCTTATCGATCGTCCGATCAAAACAATCTATGGACTAGATTGGCGCGGTGGCGTTTTCGTAAATAACATCAATTTTATTATGTGGACGCGCTTCATTAAGGGTAAAAGGGTCTTTTGACTTCCCCACACAAAACGCCATCTCATGAAAATAAAACGCCAAAAACAAAAATCACAGTCCATTCTAAGAAAAAACGCCATTAGATATAAAACGCCAAACTTAATTATAGTAAAATCCCGCCTAAAAAACTGCCAAAAAATCCTATATATACAACATCTCAGACATTCAATTAAAAACACACACAAAAACCCAAACGCCATATTTGATATATCCCATTCGCCTTAGAAACGCCAAAAAACCCAAACATCAAATATCTTCTAACCCAAAACGACTTTTTGAAATTCAGTTTAGTTGTCTGTAAGATTTCGCTCAATGAAATGGACAAAATCCTTAAGTGAGGATGTTGTCCATTTCATTGAGTAAAATCTTATTGACTAATCCTCAACTTCCATCCAATTTATAACGCCAAAATATACAAAAATGTTATTAAGCTTTGTTGTCAATAAAGTTTAGCTGTATGGGGTGGACAACATTGTCAATTATCTTTCTTAACCGAGGATTAACAATGTTGTCCATCTCATACAGCAAAACATTATTGATTTTAGCATGATCAAATTTTGAGGTTTAAGGTGCTCTTATTTCGTGACGTTCTTTTTATCGGTAAAACGCCAAAAAAGTTAAAAAATCAAACATCGTTCATTGTGGAATTCAAGATTGTTGGCTGAAGGGTCTAAACTCAATAACATTTTGCTGCATAAGATGGACAAATCTTCAAGAAAAAGATGTTGATGTCAGACTGTGTGCTTCCAAACAGCCACACAAAAAACTACTTGAAAAACTAAAAAATAAAATGAATCATACGAAAGTCGAACCAGCCAGTTAACATGATTCAAAAAAGAAGAAAGAGACTGGTGACAGTGAAGATTTGGAATATCAATTGTTTATGTATTCTTTTATTTTATTTTCCTTTTCAGTTGATTGTTATGTAATAAAAACGCCACATATAATAAAAATGCCAAAACAGCCAAAATGCTTGTTTAAACGATATCATCCCGTTAAACGCCCCCAAAAACTCTCAAAATATAATAAAATTACTTTGAAAAAGTATTATAAAAAACCTAAATAAATAAATAAATAAAAAATAAAAACCAAACTTGAAAATGTAACTAGAAAAAGCAAATACAAATCGGTAATACTGAAGATAGGGAAAATTTATTATATTAGAATCTAAAACGCCAAACTTGAAAGATGGGACGTGTTACAGACTTCAGAGATAAAGCTTATCAAAAACAATAATTACAAACAGTAACTGAAAAGACGAATATTTTATTATAATAATGCACCGCCTAACTTAGGCGCCAAAAAGACATCCTATAAAATGATATGTCTCAGCAACTTCCATTTGATCAAACAAAAAAAAAAAAAAAAAAAAACAAACGCCAATACTACTAAATACCACTCACTGTAAAACGCCAAAAAATAAAAGAAAATCAAAGATGGCTAATATGCTTTCTTGGATATTCGTAATTGATCTTCGTGAAGTTTCACTAAATGAATTGTTATCAGAAGGGAGTAACTCAGAAAGATTTTGCTGCATGAGATGGACAAAAATTCAAGAAAAAGATACTGATGCCAGTCATATGTCATTTTGTATTTTTTGTTCTTGAAGAAAGTTTGGATGAGGAGAAGAGATCAATGACATTGAAGAGTGGGTTGATTATAAAGATAAAGATCAAGATAAAGAAAAAGCGAAAAACTCACTCACACGTCATAGATCTATGTCCCCAAACATTCACAAAAAAAGCCAGTTCAACAGACGAGCAGGCAAAATAATCAAACCAATGGGTTTGTTATGTTTTACATAAAACGTCATATATTTGGTGACAGTTCTGGTACTATTAAAGAAGAGAGAGACTGATGACAGTGAAGATTGTGAAGAGAGATCCGATTAAGATTTTAATTTTTTTTCTTCCCTTGTATTTTTTTTCCTGTGGTTGAAATATAATCTAACAATAGTAAAACGCCAAGATAACACAAACGCCAAAATGTTTATAAAAAATAATAGAACAATGGGCCATCTTGTTTAAAACGCCTTGGAAAACGCCATTCAAATACATTTCCTGACCCCCTGTGATCCAATGGCATACGATTTGAATAAACGCCATAAACGCCAAAATGTTAATTCAATGAAACCATTAAACGCCATTAATTATTGAATTTGGTTAACGCCAAAAATCTTAAAAACCAAAAATTAAAACAATATTGGGAAAAGCGGAACAGAAAAGCAGAAGATGAAAGGACAAAAAAGCCCCTCCGCCCTTTTCTAAGCGGCGTGACACGTGTTAGGCCAGTAAGCGTTCTCACCATTCTCACACTTTTAAGCGTTTTCTCCCGATCCCGTTTCTATATATATATATATATATATATATATATATATATATTAAACTTATAACCATAAATATATAAAAATATTTATAAATGTATATAAATAGAAAAATTATATAATCAATAAACAATAAGTGAGTAAGGCCCGAGCTCGAGTTCAAGCTCTTGTAACTTAAATGAGTCGAGCTGAACTTAGACAAGCTCAGACTTGGCTTGTTTCCACTTACTGTTAATTTGTTATTTTTCTCTAACTATTTTTTTACACTTCATTGTTAATATCAAGAATTTTATTTACTTCAATTTAAGTATAGTATTGTTAAATTAGGTAGTGTTTGGTATACAGAAATAAGAGGTTGAATGGAATGGATGATTACGAGGGAACGAAGAAAATGGTGTTTGGTTGGTCAATGGAATGGAATCACCCATTCCAAAAGACATTTCATTCCCTCAAAATCATTCCATCCACCCCCATGTTTTTTTTTCATTCCACCCCCTTTTGCACCATTCATCAACAACACAACTCACCACCTTCACCACAACCCACCACCATCACCTACCACCCACCACCGACGGCATCGCCGCCACCACCTCACCCCGACAGCCACCGTCGCTACCCACTCGTCACCGTTATCACCCACAGTCGCAACCAACCGCCAACGCTACTCGCCGCCGCCGCCGCCGCCACCACTAACCGTCACCGCTGCCGCCACCCACCGCCACCTCCGCCATCACCCACCACCAACGACCGCCTTGCCCCCACCACCACTCATCGTCGCCGCCACCACCACCACCCATCGCCGCTTCCGCCACCCACCACAGCCACCTATAAGGCTATAACCACCCACAATCACTACCATCGACCACCACCACCGCTCACCGCTGATTTTATTACTTCGTTTTTCTTGCTTACCGAATAATACACAATAATAATTCATTCCATTCACACATGGTAACCAAACAAGACATGGAATGGTAATGATCCATTGCATTCACTCGTCAATTCCATTACCTCGTCCATTCTATTTCTTCGTCCATTCTATTACCCCATACCAAACAGACACTTAATTCTTTAAAAGTGTCACGTCTAAACTAGTTATAACGAGCAATCTATACTTACAACAATGCATATAACTTTACAGTGCACTTCTAAACTAGTTACAACAATAATCCTAGCTTTAAAATGATGTGTCTAAATTTTTAAGATGTGACTTAGGAATGAATTGTTTGATTACACTTATGTGCTTAACTCATTACAACGGTGTTTCTATAACCATTTCTAAGGACGTAAATACCCCTGACCTTGTCCTAAAATTCATTGACTCATTAGAATTGTGTTGCTTCCTTAACCCTCCACATGTTTCGCATGTTAAAAACATTTTGTTTTACAATATTGTCAATACACACATATGTAATACCATGTTTATTCTAGAACCAATAATATGTTGAATAAAACTTGAACCCCATAATATCTATATCTATACTATATAATAAAAGAAACCAATGAAGGGACACATGTCATTCATTGGAGCCATCTAATTTTTCTCTCCTACTTAATTATAGATAATTAATATTAATTGAAATATAATTATAAAATTAAATTTAATATAAATTTAAATAATTTGTATAGGAGATAATATAATATTTTGAAATATTTATTAGATTTCAAAATTATTTATCCTGAAATTAAAAAAAAAAAGAGGTAAACTAAATATAAATTAATATAATGTAAATGATTTATTTATTTTATTAAACTAAAGTAGTTAAATTTAGAACTTATTTCAAAAATGTTTATAAAGGGTAAACAAAAACATTAATCAATGTTTATTGATTATATACTTTTATTTTCGTGTTCAACTCTCAACTCAAATACGGTATTCACTATATTTACGTGACATTTATAAGAACCATCACCGCAATCACCCCATCCATCATATATCGAGTATATTCGTTCGTTTTTTTAAATATATAATTTTTTATTATATTCATTCAACCCGTGTAATAAAAGAGGTTTTTTAAAGATATAATATTTTTATTATTTACTATACAATATTGCATTTATGCAACTCGTGCAATACACCGGGTTTTTAAAAATATAACTTTTTTTATTATGTGGCATATAAAATTAGATTTATTCAATCCGTATAATACACATGGTTTATAAAGATATAACAGGATATAACTTTTTATTGATTGATGTATAAAATTACATGTGATCAACCCATATAATATATGAGGTTCTTAAAAATGTAATTTTTTTTCATTATTTAATATATAAAATTAAATTTACTCAATCCGTCAATACACGGGGTTCTTAAAGATATAACTTTTTCATTATTTAATATATAAAATTACATTTATTCAACCCATTTAATAAACAAGGTTTTTAAAGATATATTGTTTTATTATTTGGTATATAAAATTAAGTTAATTCAACCGGTGTGATAAACGGGGTTTTTAAACATATATTTTCTTTTATTATTTGGCATATAAAATTACATTTATTTAACCCGTATATTACACGAGGTTCTAACCTAGTACTTGTATATGGTGAATAAAAATTAATTAGAAATAGTATGAGAGATAAGCAAAGACGGTTACATAAATCGTCTTTTGTATCATTTTCAAATCAACAAATACAATATATATTATGCAATTTTCATGTATTCTTACCAAATTATTATTATTATTATTATTATTATTATTATTATTATTATTATTATTATTATCATCTATAAAAATTATATATATATGTATATTATGATATATAAAAATAAGAAATATCATATATATATATAGGGGATCGCTAAAATGAAAACCACCTCTAGTTGTAAGAACCATGGAAACCACTTTCTAGCCTTTAGATCAACAAGATGGATGGATGAGATTAAAAGTAACAAAAATTAATATTAAATACATTTTGTCTTATTATGTCTTTAATATTTTAATCCAAAAGGGTAGTTTAGTAAAATAACTTTTTTTTGTCTTTTTGTCATTATTATTTTTTAATTACTTTTTTTTGTTTTATTATATTACTTTTTAGTGTTATTATATTACTTTTTATTTTTAAAAAGATTTTTTTATTAAAAGTATTTTTTAAATTCAGATTTTTTTAACAAAGCGAATTTTTTTTGCGCGCCGGTTTTTGGCGTCCCGTTTTACCGCGGCGTTTTTTACGTCCCGTTTTTACGCGTCATTTCAGCGTCCCGTTTGTATGTCCCGTTTTTACGCGCCGTTTATACGGCCCGTTTTACGCGCTGTTTTTTTACGCCCCGTTTTTTTCACGCCGTTTTTGCGACCGGGTTTTTACTTTTTACGTTTTACGTTTTACGCCCCGTTTTTTTCACGCCGTTTTTGCGACCGGGTTTTTTTACGCCCCGTTTATACGGCCCGTTTTTTTACGCCCCCTTTTTACTTTTTACGATTTACGTTTACTTTTTACGATTTACGTTTTACGTAAAACTTTTTACGCTTCACATTTTTACGTTTTACGTTAAAAAGTTTACGGCTTACGTTAAAAAGTTTACGGTTTAATTTTTTTTTTACAAAAAATTTTTTTACGCAAAAACGAACGCACCCAGAAATCGCAAACTCGGGAGATGTCTCAGATATATTGTTATCATCATCGACTAGGGGGGGGGGGAACCAACAACATCAAAACAAAGTGTATCTCGAAAAAAAGGGGTTTGGCTCAGATTAGCCGGTAATCAAAAAGGCTGCAAAAGTGGAGTTGCAGGTTCAAAAAACCTACCCTCCGCCATCCTTGCCGCGCCATCGTCATCTAAATTTACGTTTTTTTTTTCATCATCGCCGCCCAAAATCGACCATATCAAAACCCACATAATCAAAAGGTAACCATGCCTTGATTTCGATATCTGTTCAAACAAAACCCAGCAAAAGGTAACCTGTTCAAACCACAAAGTTCATCAAAAATCACTAGAAAAGCAAAGTTCATCAAAAATCACTAGAAAAGCAAAATCATTCAAAAAGCACCATGAACATCGTTCAAACATATTCAAAAAGCACCATGAACATCCTTCAAACATATTCAAATATTCAACATATTCAAATAGCACCAGATTAAAAAAGCACCATGAACAGATTCAAAAAGCACCAGATTTAAAAGAATCAAACCCAAGATTCAAACCCATATTCAACAGAATCAAACCACCCCCATCACCGATCTCTGCCCCAAAACCCCCACCGGTCCCCCCACAAACCACCCCCGCCTTCCGCCTCTGCCGAACTCCCACCAAACCACCGCCCCACCACCGCCTTCCGCCTCTGTTTGGGGCCACCGGCATCACGAGCCGCCACCACAGTTGGGGTGGCCGGCGATTACTTTGGAGACGGGGGGGGGGGGGGGGGGGGGGGGTTTGCCTGGCGGTTGTCGTCAGAAAATAGGGTGGGTTCGGTCGCCGTCATCATCATCTTCGATTTACATGAGACAAGAGGGAGTGATGAATGAGAGCTGCTAATGGAGATGGGAGGGGGTGTTGGATTTCAAGAGATAGAGAGATGAATGAATCTCTGCAACTAATAAGTATAAAAGAAAGAGAGAGGAGAGAGAAAACATTAAAAGAAAGACAGAGGAGAGAGAAATGATATGACATTTGTGGTAAATGACTAATATACCCTTATTGTTGGCAAAATCTGATTAGTGGAGACTGGTTCTCATGGTTCTTACAACTGAGGGTGGTTTTCATTTTAGCGGCTCCCTATATATATATATATAGGTAGAGGATCCTGTAAAAAGTGCTCAAAGTGTGAGAAGTGTATTATAACACTATATATAATACTATATAACACCATATAAACACCGTATAACAATATGTAACACCATATAATACCATATAACACTATGTAACACTATATATCATTATATAACAAATATAACACTATAGGTTGTCTGATAGCATGTCTATGATAGATGTATAGTGTTTTATTTGTTGTATAATGTTATATAGTGTTACATAGTGTTATATGGTATTATATGGTGTTACATATTGTTATACGGTGTTTATATGGTGTTATATAATATTATATATAGTGTTATAATACACTTCTCACACTTCAGACCCTTTTTACACTATCCTTACCCTATATATATATATATATAGGATAATGTTACACAAGAAACCCTTTATTTTTAGAAAACTTTGAAAACTCATTGCATGGTCCATATTACGCCACGTGTCAGCCATTAACATACTCCTACTTTTTCTTTAAGGGTATATGTGTAATTTTGCATATATTCCCAAAGATATTTTCCTCCATTTGTCCTGTCATGTCCCACCATGTTTTCAACCCATCATATACCTTTACTTTTTACATTTAAATAAAGATTTTATTTTTCATAAAGTCATTCTTCTTCATTGAGATCTAGTTCCACCATTGTTGAACCATGGAGCATCCTCCAACATCTGATCTGAAATAACATTAGTGAGATTGAGATTGAGATCGAAGATGAAGGAAATGTTCCAGGTTTGTACAAGCATGTGTTCTTTTTGTACCAGAAAGAGTCTTGTTGTGTTGTTTCTCTTCGTTTTGTACAAGCATGGAGATACATTTAGAGTCAGTAATGGTCATGTAGGCGATTTATTAAAGTGATTCAAGTAAATGTTCCAGATTGTATCACCAGATAAATGTTCTAGATTGTATGATTAATGGATTCTTTCAACGAAGTAATGTTCCTGAGGTTGCTTTATTAATGTTCATGAAGTATCTTCGACCCAGATTTTGTCATGATATTGTGCGCGTTAATGTCTTTCTCTTCACTTTGTCGCTAGTTCATGTTGTTTTCGATGTAGTTCAGCGATACACATGTTGCTTCCCTAAACGTCGGGTATTCTAAAATGCCTCGTCATGGTTCTGGATTTAATCAACTGCCCTTTGATTCTTCTGGGTTTAGGGAAATTCCTGATGGTTGTCTTTTTGTCTTTTTTCTATTTTCTTTTTAAAGCTTGTACCAAAATACATGTTACACTTTATACTGCTAGACATAGCAATTCCGAAGAAAATATTTCCACAAATCATGTGTCTTAACACATGATCGGTTTTTTTTTGAAGTCTAATCATTGGCACATCGTTTTTTAGAAACCAACTAGTTGTACACCCTCTACGTTTTAAACGATACCATCCTCTACGTTTAGAAACCCTCTACGTTTTAAACGATACCATCGTTTTTTAGAAACCAACAAATTACGGGAGTAACATGCATGTGATTAAATGTGACATGTTAGTACATATACAGCCTAACACATGTTGTACACCCTCTACGTTTTAAACGATACCATCCACTTGATATAAAAGTGCACAACTTGATGGTTTCAATTTATTTATTCCCAATATGGTTCGCAATATTTGACACTTGCTGACATGTTAAAAAACGTTATGTATCATATGTTCCGGATGTTAACGACAACAAATGTGAAAACAAACGCTGACATAAACGTAACACATGTTAATGAAAACAAATGTGACTGACCTTACATGTACACTAACACATGTTAGTATCTGACCAAGGGCAGTCATTTTTCGGTCTTAGAGAAACAAACCTGATATTTTTTGGATTCAGCAACACACTTGTAAAACATGTAACAAAAAACAAGTGATTAGGAAACCCCAACAATAATAACGAATCCAAAAAACCGTTTAAGAATTATACACACCCGTTTACAACATAGTGTCACCATCGAATTATACACACAAGGGTTTTAAAAATTTATTCCCAACCTACCTATAAATGTGTTACCATGCGTGATCCGCTAATCATAATGCACGTTTACATGCCATCATCTTGCTGGATGCACATGTTAACACACGTTATATTTCGTGTTATAGTCTGAACATCTGGCTATGAATGTGTTAATATTTATGAGTTAACGACTTAACGGTTATCTTATCTTTTTGTTTATTAGGACGGTGAAGGATTCAAGGGAAATAAGATCCAATTGCCAAGACCGTTGGTTTTAACACATGTTATATATTCCAAAATCTGCACAACAAATGACCCGTTTCATATTATGTTAAGGTCCTAAAGTTAAAGTTATACAAAGATTATAACAGAGTCTTAACACATGTTATATATTCCAAAATCTGTATATTCCAAAAATTACCGGTACATGTGATACCATAAATGGCTCGTTTAATATTACACGTTACATACTAACTTGTACATGTAATACTTGTACAAGTATTACGCTCGGTATCCACATTATCAGATATTTTAAACATCAATAAAAATAAAATAGTTATTACTTGTTTTTTTTTAATTAACAAGGATAACACACGTTATATATTATTCTATCAGGGGCTTAACACATGTTATATATGAACACATGTCTGGTTACATCATGCTGTTCTGTTACAGCATGAACGAAAACTTGTTACAGCATGAAAACTTCTTTATGGATCTGTTACAGCATGAACCACTAACACATGTTATAAACGAATGAAAACTTCTTTCCCAAAAGTTTTGACTTGTTCAATATCCCCGCATCCATCCAGCTTGTCAATTGAATATCTTTATGGATATGTTTCTGTAAATCAACACACGTTATATATTATTCTAACAGGTGCTTAACACATGTTATGGGTCTGTTTCTGTAAATCAAACAACCCAACAAAAAAAAACACTTACTGTTCAGATCAAAAGGCTAAACCTGCAACCAAACCAACAAAAAAAACAATTATTGTTAAGATCAAAATCCCCAAACAAGCAACCAAACCAACAAAAAATCCCGTTCAAAAATCTCATCCTAAAGTTTTCGATTTATTTAAAATACATGAACATTAACCATTACTAGATCTTGATTGAAGACAAAGGAGAGGAGAGAGAGAGAGAACATTAACCATTACTAGATCTTGACTCCGACGACGTTTCGAACTCCGGCGTCACCAACCACCAAAAAAACTCGTTCAAAAAAAAATCATATTAATAATCATTTCAACAAAAAATCAAGTGTGAAATGATATTTCAAGAACACTTACCGGATCTATAACCGTCCGATGAACACGAAGAAGATCTTCAAACCTTCTTCTCACACACACACTCGTGCGTGTGTCATCGTTCTCTCTCTAAAACAACATACTTCAAACTTCTTCTCTCTCACACACTTGTATGTGTGTTCTTGGTGTTATAGATGAACATGATGAAGATTGTTGTTTCTCTCTCTAAAACAAAAAATTCATCTCTCTAAAAACCTTCATCCTGCCGTCGTTCTCTCTCTAAAACAACAATCTTCAAACATTTTTTCTTTCATACGATTTAGATCTGAACTTGAAGATAGAAACTTGTGTTTGGTGTTCATCATGTTCTTGATTGAAGAGAGAGGAGAGAGGTGAGAGGAGAGAGAGATAACATGTGTGTAAGAGAAATAAAGTTGATGTGTGTAAGAGAAAAGTCAGAATTTTGAATGCCTTAAATGCCCTTTCTCCTTTACTAATATGTATTATAAGATTTCTTTCAAATATAATTCTTACCAAAATTATGAGAGCCTTTGATCAAGTTAGATGAAAGGTAATCAATGGTTCACAATGGGTTTCCATAGTTTTCTAAAAAAGATAGGGTTTCTTATATAACCAAGCCCTATATATATATATATATGAAATCTCATGCGATTTCAAGAAACCCAATGGATAAACACAATTTGGTCACGTGTTATAGCTTTTTTCCGAAATCTAACATGTAATAACTTTTGTCAAGAGAGAGAAAGTTATTATCACCTTTTCACCAATTTACATATATGTAACATTACATGTTACATTTTTTTTTAGGTTTTCAACAACATATGTTACATGTTTTTATTACAGAAAAAATTTAGTGTAACAGACAAACTTGTTACATGTCAGCGTGTTAGATAGAAAGTTGAAAAAGCAAAAAACTGTCCTTTTACTTTTGTAAGTCTTTAACATGTTTTTAAAAAATTACTTCTTGTAACATTCAATCTCAACCGTATGAGTAATACCTAGATTAAGTTTTTTTTTTTTTTTAATTCATGGGCTAATTTGTTTTATTGTCACTAATGAACATGAGTAATACCCAGTGATTTTGTAAAAGTTTAATTAGTAATTACTCTGATTCATATGAAACTTTGTTTTTTTATATATTTTAAATGTTTTATGCATTTATCTCTCATTCCTAATTAACAAATTTGGGTTTATATATTTAACTCGAAATTAATATAAGAAAATTAGATTATTCAGAAATGCGTAGTTAGAACTTATATGATAAAATTAATGGAAGCGAAGAGTGAAAAAATGATTCAAAAAGAAAGTTAATTTCATTTTTAAAGTTATTAGTTATATAGAAAAAATCAAAAATCAAAATATTTAACTTAATTTTTAATACTTTTGTTTTTTGAAATCAAAAACTAACTTCTTTAAAAACTCTTCAAAAGGTTAACGGGTCAATATTTTTTAATGGTTCATGTTTAAGTTAACCTATTTTTTAAACGAGTCGTGTTTAGGTTAACTCATTTAATAAAACAAGTTGTGTCAGTCAACCCAAAACTTGTTTTTACGCGTTGTGTAAGAAATTGCTGCCCTAACAAATTTGTTTCATCTTTACATTAGCAAACACACGTAACATCTCTAAACACGAGTTTTAAAGAGTTTCAAATTTAATAATAAAACACATCATACAAAATAAAGATCATGCTAGCCACTAATGTAATAATGGGAAATATTTAGTCTACTCTCCCTCACTCTCATTGGCAAAAAAGTTTACAACCTCGATCACCTTTTTAAGATGGCAATGGGACACTTATTTTTACTTGATAATCCTGAACTCATATTAGATTGTAAAATATTGTCTTGTATTAGTTAAGGTATTAAAGTATTCATTACTCGTTGGATATCGGGTTTACCCAATTGCTTCTTTTGTTATTCTCTACCGCCACCAAGGTTGCAGCTTAACAACAACGCGTCTGCTAAAGGGTTTGTTATTTTTATCTTTTTTATGCAGTCACTAGTTTTTCATTACCATTATTTTTTTTTAATTATTACAGGTAGGGATGAGCTCGCTACCGGTACTAGTACTGAAAATGTTCGGTACGGTATGATAGCAGTACCAAGTCTCAAATGCTCATCCCTAATTACAGGTACAATCTTCATTTTACATGAATATACTACTTTGACATAAAACACATATGAATTTAATAATATTTTGGGTTTCCTTACAAAATTGTGGTGTACACACACTCTTGATACTGAACTTATTGTGGAAATATACTAGCTAGGTTTACATTTTGTGCACATGTGCATGTGTTTGGAAATATTGATGACGGACAGACGTGACAGAAGAGAAGAAAAAACAAGAGATGCTAGAAAGAAACATTAATATTTACATTTCTACTATTTTTATTAATTTATAAATCATAAATTAAAATCATTTTAAGCTTTATAGCGTTATGTACCAAAAGATGAATTAGGGATGTCGTATAGGGACATACATATGCTAATGATGTCATATAGGTATCAACAAAACGGGAAATTCACGTCTTTTTTATCTAGTTCATGCCATACAAGATTCTCAAACCAAATAATGATGAGTTCGATTGCGATCCAGTTTTAATACAGCTTAAGTTACAAAATACGATTAAAATACACAAAAAAGGTGGGTTGACCCTGGTTTTTGATTCTTTGGACCCGATATTGTATTTACGAGCCCACATGACCGGTTTACTCACATGGGCTTGGTGACATTTCAATTTTCACATGACATTTCATATTAAAAAACTTTAGTTAATCAATGTAGACTCATTATATAAACTTTCTTTTTATTTGATTTACATGTATTTAACAAGTAAAGTTTACACGCACACACTGACACAATTTTTTTCTAATCTGAAATATAAATACTCAAATATGGGAATACTATGTATAATTAATAAATCGTATAAGAAATAGTGACTTGTACTACTAAATCAGTATTTTTGTATGCGTATAGCAGAATTTCACACATGTTCTTAGGTTCGGTGGGACGGAATCGAATCCCTAGGGGCTTTATTGCATTACATCAACGTCATGTGTGCAGGGGGCTCCATTGCCTTCTTCCAATAACACCCAAGCAATAAAATACCCCCCCCCCCCCCAAACTCAATTATTACTCAGATATTTATAAATTTAAATAAAAATTAAAAAAAAAACATAATTAAATATAAAAGATATGAGAAAAACATACATAATTCAAACTTAAATTATTAAAAACAAAGGCACAGAAATAAAATAAAAATGGCAACACATTGTTCTCAAAATTCTCAGTTAAACCCTCCTTGTCGTTCAACACATTGTTAATGAACCTCTCAAATCTTGCAAATTTTGCTCAGACAAACGTAAACCTTCCAGTCTGTTTTTTTGATTAATATTACGATGGTTTTCACTCACATGTTGATGAGATAAAGTCATAACAGTGTTCACTGTCACGAATCTCGAGGCATTGCTAGCTCGACGACATCCACCCAACTCGTGGCCAAAGCGATATTCTCTTGCTCGGTCCAACATCTTGTCATTTTAAAATTCAATAGAAAAGAATTTGAGAATAGAGAATGAAAGGTAGGTTAATTATTTTAGAAAATGCCCAAACATAACCCCACCTCCTTTTCACTACCTATCTCTCTCTCCTCGAATACCACCAGCCTGACACCATCACCGAATCATCATACCCCCGCCACCCTGTCACAACCTATCACCACCATCACAACATGTCACCACCACCTCTTCATAACCTATGATCACCACCATCAAATCTGACCACCACCACTGTCACAAACCTATCACCACCACCATCAAATCGAACACCACCAGCCCTACACCGTCATAGAACTGCCATACCATCACCACACCCCATCACAACCTATCACCATCACCCCGTCACAACCTATCACCACCACCCCGTCACAACCTATCACTACCACCACCTCGTCACAACCATCATATCTAAGCACCAGCATCAAATCGAACACCACTAGCCCAAACCGTCACAAAACCGCTATACCACCGCTACCCCGTCACAACCTATCACCACCATTCCGTCACAACCTATCACCACTACCTTGTCACAACCATCAAATTTGAGCACCACCATTGCACCACCACCACCACTAGATCTGAGCATCCTCAAGATGTGTGAAACCCATTTTCAAACTCGTATATTTATTCATCTTCGTGGAAAATCTAGTAGAAATCAAAACCGGGTTTGGTATCTCGGTGTTGTTGGTGGTAGTAGGTTCATGGACAAGAATCTTGTTGGGGTTTTGGGGGGTTTAGATGGTGGCGGGGTCTGGTGTGGTTATGGTGGTGGTGGCAGCTGCGACGATGGTGGCAGGTGGTGAATCCGGTTGTGGAGGTGGAGGTAATGGTGGTGTGATCGATTTTAGAGAGAGGGGGGGGGGGGAGAAAAGAGAGATATATTGTATGTGTGGGGTATAAAGGGGGAAGAAAATCGAAAAAAAATGGATTGACTAAATTACCATTGGCTTAACTGAGTTTTTTTTAACGTAGTTAGCAAAATGGACGAAAATGATCAAACATGAAAACGTTGGGGACCTAGACGAGAAAATAAACTATTTGGGCTAAAGTGACATTTTGGACCAAACCATAGGTACTAAAATGACATTTTACTAAGTGGTACCGTAACATCTTCGAACTTTTTTTCTTCAATATAAGTACCTTATTATTATACTTTTTTTTATAATCACGACGTGCGTATAAGTGTGTTGTTATACATTAACATGATGTTGATATGTGCTCAGATCTAAATAATTGCGCACGTAACTGTGTTTTTATACTAGTTATACGGTGTTGATATGTGTCAGACTGTTAGTCTGAATAATTGTGCAAATATCTGTGTCATTTGATAACAACACTTTAGTTTTTTTAATCAGAAAACAATTTTTATTATAAAAAGCACATCAATAGTATACTTATATTAAAGAGAAAAAAAATTCTCTATTTTATGGTGTCATTTGAAATAAAAATAATGTCATATAAAAATGTTATGAACATTTAAATTAATTGAGTAAACTAATAAATTAACTCAATTACAATTGTCTAAATCTAATATGTGTAATCTGTAATTGCCTTCTCATTGCTTCTTACGTTTCTTTAAATTAAGAATATTATATGCTAGAACCAACCTCCCATACAGTATGTATGCATACCAATAGTATTATGTAAAATGTAAGAAAATCGGAATAAATTACGTAGACAGATTGTCGCCTGCAAATCATTTAAATAAATGCTATATTGATTGATATGGGACCAAATAACATCACCCAAAATGTTGACCGGTCAAAATCATTTTTTGAGGACAGCCCCAGCTTCCATCAATTTAGTCAAAAGATTCTTAAGAAAGCATTCAAACTCACCAAATATAGCATGTGGACATTTTATACATAGAATACCTTCCTATTTATAACAATCTTTTCCACTTGTACCAAAAAATATGTTTTTATCGATTTTTTAAAACGGACTGGTTAGTGAAAACAGCTCATTTTACCGGTTGACATTATAAATAACATAAAATAAAATGTGAAACTATAATTTTTTTTTTTGTGAGTTTGCATTGTTAACAAACGAGAAATTTTTGATTTCTCATCTCGTCAGAAGGCGGTGTGAGAGTGTCTAAAGGGTCTCCATGCTCAGGAATTTTTGACCGTTATCCTAATTGAGAGGCTGAGACCATGTATGTCAGCAGTAGAATACCGAGCCTTTCTTAAATACCGGCTGATAATCCCTATGTACCTAGAAGACGAAACCTGCCCGATATGTCGTAAAGCTTGTATCGATAAATACGGAGAGCACGCGGTGCATTGTAAAGAGCTCACTGGGTTCAAATATCGGCACGACTAGGTGCGAGATGTTTTGTGGGACATCCTGGGAAGAGCTGGGAATTTGACTAAGAAAGAGGCTCCTGTGAATTTCCTTACGGACCCTATGGAAGGGAGATCTACTCTGCGACTAGCGAATCTGCTCGTCTTTGGTTGGTCTAGGGGAAACATGCTTGTGTACACCTCAAGGGGGTTTCCCCTCTGGTTGGTTTAAAGGAAAACGAGTTTGTAGCTGAACAAGTAGCAAGAAAGGCAGAATCGAAGAAAGTTGATAAGCACGCTAAAGCTTGTGCAGAGAACCAGCATGTTTTTGTATCTTTTGCCTTTAACACATTTGGCTCCCTAGCGCCAGAAGCTATCCAATTCTTGATCAGGGTTCAACGGGTCATCCACAACAATTGCTCAGCCTCAGGGGGGACGGGGTTTTGTCTTTGGCAGATTAGGGTTTGCAATTCAGAAAGGGGTGACGGCGTAGCTTGTTACCCGTCTACATTCTATTTTGATGTAACTTAGCAAGTATGAATGAGATGTTTTTATAAAAAAAAGAACTTTAAAAAAAGTAGTCTAAAATAAATAAAATATGGATGACAAAGTAGCAAATGCATAGCTAAACTAGAAAAAAATAAACATAAAATTAACATTAACATTAACAAAAGTATAATTACCAACATATTTGGGCATATAGGTATTATACTCAAAGCTTTAAAAGTTTTTTTTAATTGATATTACACTTTTAAGGTAAAATTAATTGATCTTTTACTTTTAACTATTAACAAAAGTATAATTACCAACATATTTGGGCATATAGGTATTGTACTCAAAGCTTTAAAAGTTTTTTTTAATTGATATTACACTTTTAAGGTAAAATTAATTGATCTTTTACTTTTAACTAAAAAGTTTTCATCTATTGCAATTTAACCTCACAACTTTTTTACTTTCAACTTTGGTCCCCCACCATTTTCATATTTCGCAGGTTTTTTGTTTTCCGTTTCGTTTTAAATTTTGCGCGTTAACACGACGTAACGTGTATGTGTGGTTCAACGTTTTAACGTTTCGTTTTACGCTTCGTACTAGATTTTGCGAGTTAACATGGCTCAACGTGCGTGTGTGGTTCAACGTTTTTACGTCGTTTATTTTTTCCCATTTGGCAGGTTCGTTCCTAAATCGACTTAATTATTATTTTCTATGTTTTACATTTCAGTCTAATTTCTTCGCATTAAAACCCCGTAACTTCAGTATTGGTTGTCGCTGACGGTGGTGTGGCATTGGTGCTATTCAGCACGGTGTTACGCCCCCGCTGTATTGCGACGGGTGTGATAAATCTAGTTATATAAAATTTGTAATTAGGTTCCAATCACCAATCCAGTGCGATTGGTTCGATCGGTAACCATAATAAATCCATCAGACTAGAATGAAAAGGGTTCAAAACCGAACCGGTTGTATTGGTTTATCAATTGATTTGGGTTTTCTGAAACAAACCGTATTTTCCTAAACCGTCTTTTCTTTTGGTAAGATATAAAAGAACTACTCCTATATCCAAAAATATAGGATATAGTTCTTTTTTTATTTTAGAGTAAATTACGTTTTTGGCCCTTGTGGTTATATCACTTTTACTATATTGGCCTAAATAAGAATTTTTAACAGATTTGCCCCTGTGGTCCCTATATCTAACTATTTTGGCCCCTGAGGCTAACTCCATCCCAAACCATGGTTAATTATTAGACACATGACATGCACATGATGGGTAAATTGGTAATTTTCCCTCCCATCATCATCTAACCCAGATTTTTCAAGAACATCATCATCTTCAACCCAGATTTTTCAAGAACATCATCATCTTCAACCATCATCATCCCCAGATCTCGTCATCTTCAACCATCATCATCATCCCCATATCTTCAATTAAATCTAACCCAGATCTTTAACTAACATCATCATCTTCAACCATCATCATCATCATCCCCACATAAACTTCAAACACAGATCAAAAGCCTTCATAAAATTCAAAAGATAAATAGAAGAAACAGAGCAGTACAGTCAACAAGCACGAGCATCAGAAGCAGTACAGTCAACAAGCACAAGCAATCGGAGCATATTAGGCAACTAAACCAGATCATAGATGACTGACTTGTGATTTCTAATCGAGCATATTAGGCAACTAAACCAAATCAGTCGATTCACTCATATAACAGAAGAAACAGAGCAGTACAGTCAACAAGCACAAGCAATCGGAAGATCAGATGATATGAGTTCAATCCCAGATGTAAGGACTATTGAACATTGGGGGAAATCGAAGATCATGGGCTGCGGATGAGGTGGGCTGCGGATGAGGGGATGATGATGGTTCTTCATTTGGATTTGCAGTGCAAAAAGTGGAGGATGAGGGGATGATGATGATGATGATGGTTGAAGATGATGAGATATGGGTAAAAAGTGGAGAAGGTTGATGGGAATTTAGGGCTTTTGTATATATATATATATATATATATATATATATATATATATATATATATATATATATATATATATATATATATATGTGGGGGAGTTTGACCCACAGTCATCACCAACGTTGCTAGTAAATTAAATAATGCCTAAACAAAAGATAAACACAGATCTTCATATAGGGACCTGATGGAGTGTGTGAAAACCGAGTGTTAAAGTGATTATTTTGTGTGATTTAGTAGTTTTACATGTATATATGTGTGGAATACGTTTATTCCGAGTTTCCGTGTCATTGCAGGTAAAAGCATATAATTCAGTGATGTTAAGCTAGATAAAGATGATGCGGAGCGTTCGAGGCATTCATAGTGATCGGGAATTGATGCGGGTCAAGTTAGAGCTCGGAGATTCAAGAAATGTGATGTTGATATGTGAAGGAAATGATAACAAAGAAGTCGGAGGACCAATTGTTCAATTAGTTGAAAGTTGTATGTTGTGTGTGCGAGGGGGCTGGATACGGCTGAGGTGTGCCCAAATACAAAACAAACAGAAACCATAAAACGTAACTTACGCTCAATTCCGTAGGTTACGGTTATTGAAAAAGGGCACACGTGAGTTGAAAGGATTTTGATTCGTGATTCGTGAATCATCATCATCATCATTACTCTCAAAAAGATTGTCAACACGTGAAAGGCAGTCATCACAAGAGAAAGAGGATACAGCATTGGGTGTTGTGTGCACATGTGAAGCTATTAATTCTCATCATCATTATATTATTATTAATTGGATTCACAAAGAAGAGGTTGAACAGCAAACAATCACGACCAAGGTGAACATTAATTAAGAGGAGGACACAAAAGTTAATAATAATATTTTCACAAGGGGAATTGGCGGCAGGCATCAAATCACGTGATTATTTGAGAGACATCTCCTCTTTGGATTGGGCCGCCATTTAAGAGACACTCAAGTGGACTCCTTGAAGAAAAAAAAAACCCACCTCATGTTGACTTCTATCATTGGGCCGCTAACAAGGAAGCAGCTGGAGGTTCTAGTCTACATCATCATAAACCATATACACATCCATGCAAACAACATAGTGGCGGCACATACAAGGCAAAACAAAAAAGTCAACAACACAAGGGTTCATATATGTTATATATAACCTTGGTCCGCGTGAAAGAACGCTGCGTGAATGATGATCATATATTTGTGTTAATTAATTGCACTTGTCTCTCAATTCCTTCCTCAAAGTCTGTGTTCACATGTCAATCATAACAACATCATAATGGGCGGCATTTTTATGATATAAATCACTTCCCAATCGGGCCGCACATGGGCTTGGCTGACTTTGGGGATCGAAACATCACATGGGCTTTAACATCAATACATGTGGGCCGATAGGGCGGCAACATCTAAAGAAAAAGGGAATCCAATAACATCATCATCTTGGACGACAGTAGACGGACGAAGATAGACGCTTCTGAAGATCATCCAACCCTAATGAGCGGCTAGTCTCCTAGTGGTTTTCTCCGGATGGAGGGTTTTTGTAAGTTAACAGATTTTATGTGTTTGGTGACAATCGTTTGACTCAGTGATCTAAGCATTCGATGCTTTTCACTTATGACTTAGTTAATTAATTGTAATCGATTGCATTTGCTTAACCTTATTCTTTGATCATTCAGTTCCCGAGAGTTCTAGTAATTGGGATATATTTGTTATGGGATTAGGGTTGGTAATTGTGATTGGTAACCACTAGATAACCTCCCGTTATGTATTGACCGGAGTACTTAGTCTTTGGTTATCACAATTAGTTGATTAGGTTAGTCCACTTATGTCTATGTAAGTGTTCGATTAAACACATAATTGAATCTAGCTGCAAACCTGAAATCTGGAGGGACCATTGTTTCTCCTACTGTTTACAACTTCGTATTTTCGTAATTGTAGTTTAATCAATCAAACCATCAATTGAGTTTTACTTTTTTTATAGTAGTTAATTAAAACTGAGCATTACACACTTTCCACAATCCTCCTCTGGTTCGATAACCGACTTACCCTATCTACTGGTTTAGTTGGTTTTTGCATGTCCTTAAAGACAGACATCAAAATGGCGCCGTTGCCGGGGAGGCGTGCGCAAAGTGTTTAGTGTTAAGTTTTAGTTAAAAAAAAAATCCAAAAATAGTGTCAGTTTTGTTTTGTTTTGTTTTGTTCAGATTTACGCGTGGTGCTTGTGTTTTTTTGTTTGTGCAGGATGACAGATCTTACAATATTATGCACCTCTCTTAGATGCATTTTGTGTAGGGAACCACTTCACCCGTGTATCGGTTGCCACGAGGCCCGATTTAGACGGGAAAGAGCGAAATTGGCAGAACCACTGATGCCTTGCTATGATAATCCTTCCCCTCCACCATATTTTTATGATTATGATACAACGGTGGAGGATGGTTATTACTCTGATGGATGGGATCGGGACGAGGATACTTATTATGAGCCAAGGACGGATGGACGATGTTTCTGTTGCGGTCGTTATCATACTTCTTATGATGAGGATGTGTGCGCGGTGTATTTGGAAAATCCAGAGTATTGGGATAAAAAAATGATGGATGCATACATCTCAACACCGTATCAGGGATACCGACAGTATCATCCCGAGGAATATCCGGAGCCCGAGGGTGTGTATACTTATCAGACCGAGGAGGAGAAAAAGCTTGCTACGTTGGAAGCGAGTTTGTCTAAACTCGAACAGTATTTATTAGCACCCAACCTTTCCGATGAAGATCGAATCAGCTGCCTAGTTTCCAAGTGTCAGAAGTTAAAAATGAAGATAGAAATAGAAGAGCGTCTCTCACCATTACCTGATGATATTAGTGATTATTCTCACATGGAGGAGGAGGTTGTGGAGGATAAGACCACACCAATGAATCCTTTATCTGATGAAGAGTCACTGGTGGATCAGATGGTGTGTGAGGATGATGAGGCAGAGCAGTCTGATGAGATGAGTATGTGTACCGAACCTCTTCCCATATCAATCATTCAAATTAACAAGTGTGGGGAAGAGGGTTCGAGAAAGAAGATGAAAAGGGTGAAGCTACAAGACATCGGTGTATATCTCATGAAGTGGGTTAGCGAATCCCGCATGTGCTTTCTGAACATGCCAATTATACTTACGAATTTATGGAGATGGCATGTAAGTTTCCGGGCATTCGTTGGAAATGTTTTGGGTAAGTGTGCACTAAGACCACCGTAGCGGAAATCAGGTACGGTCTAGCTGAAGACCTTTAAACTTAGCGCTCTCGGGAGGCAGCCCGAGGATGTAGAGTATTGTATTTTAGTTTGGTTTCGTTTTGGTGTGTTTGTGTTTTGACAGGTTTCTACGTTCAATCTTCACGGATGCAATGAATCAAGTGTGGGGATGTTGGCAACATCCCCGGTGAGATCTCAAAGAATCCATGAGGGACGTATGTTCCGGTTAGATCGCAGCAGCTACACCGCCACAGACACTCACTTGTTTTATGATCAGGTGCATGTGTTTATCTATCCTGTATTTTATTTGTTTTCGTGTATTTGGTGGTGTGAACTTCTTGTGTTGGGAGTGGTTTTATGTGTCGAGTCGTCTAGGTGTTAGTCGTTCATGGTTTGTGGGTGATATCTCTCGAGTTTAGTGTATAAAGTGCACCATACATTGGGGACAATGTATCCCAAGTGTGGGGATGCGGTAACTCGAGAAAAGGGTTGGTATAGTTGATGATCTTAAATGCTTGAATTGGTTAAATTGGTCAAAGTTGAAAAATTTTGAAAATATTTGTTTCTCAAGTATGCTTGAACTTCATGAAAACCAACATTTTCAATCGCTAAAGGGTTTCTTACTGATATTAAACTAACTTAGATCCCTAGTCATGGTTGTCCCTTTAAGTTTCATGAGAGTTTTTCTGACATGTTTAAAATAGTTGAGAAGAGATGCCTAACTAGGGGTAACATGCTTTAGGAATTACACATGCTATGTGTCGGTAACCCAATTTCCTTTTGTTCGGTGAGATATTTGAGCCTACTAGTTGTTAGATGAAGTTGCAATAAATGTTCAATTGATGAGTGTAGGCCATATGTTGCTTTGTGTTAGAACTTGTGTGGTTTGATACGTGCCGAGACTGTGGTTTAGCGTATGCATATAAATGATAAAGGCATTAGGATCCCTTCATTTGTTATTTGTTGATTGTTTATCCACCCACCTTAGTTAACCATGTTGAGCCTTATACCTGTCGTTTGTACACCTCGTTTGACCCGTTTGATTACCAACCATGAATGACAATTGTGTTAGATATTTGTTAAAAAAAAAGAAAAAAAAAGAGAGAGAAAGAAAGAAAAAGAAAAAAAAAATAATTATTATGTTCGTGTTGAATAAATGGGTCGAAAATAACCCATGTGTTAGTAGTATTGTGAATAAGTTGTCATGGTTTGGTATTCTTTTGTGTTCGCCAAATAAATAAACATAAAAATCCAAAAAAAAAAAAAATACTTCCTTACCTTTACCCTTAACCCAAAACCCAAAAGTCCTTTTGATATGTGTTACGTTATTTGATACAGTGGAGGTGCGATTGCTATACAAGCTTATGATTACAAAGTAGTATATTTGGTTTTGAGAGAATTATATACTAGCACATTACATGCTAGTCTTGATAAAACCGAGAGGAGTGATTATTGTGAGAGGCGTGTGGCATGTGTGTAGTAATATAAGCATGTTAATTTTAGTTAGGCAAGTCTTAAATTGTTTTAAATGCGTATCACTTATTTGTCAGATTGTCAACCTCGATTGTGTCAGTCTATGGGATGGGTATGACTTGGGATCTTAAATTGTTAATTCGGTAAGGGATTTTATGGTGATTTGTTAATAAGGTGAGTAATGTTTGTAATGGTTGCTTGAGGACAATCAATGATAAGTGTGGGGATGTGATGGAGTGTGTGAAAATCGAGTGTTAAAGTGATTATTTTGTGTGATTTAGTAGTTTTACATGTATATATGTGTGGAATACGTTTATTCCGAGTTTCCGTGTCATTGCAGGTAAAAGCATATAATTCAGTGATGTTAAGCTAGATAAAGATGATGCGGAGCGTTCGAGGCATTCATAGTGATTGGGAATTGATGCGGGTCAAGTTAGAGCTCGGAGATTCAAGAAATGTGATGTTGATATGTGAAGGAAATGATAACAAAGAAGTCGGAGGACCAATTGTTCAATTAGTTGAAAGTTGTATGTTGTGTGTGCGAGGGGGCTGGATACGGCTGAGGTGTGCCCAAATACAAAACAAACAGAAACCATAAAACGTAACTTACGCTCAATTCCGTAGGTTACGGTTATTGAAAAAGGGCACACGTGAGTTGAAAGGATTTTGATTCGTGATTCGTGAATCATCATCATCATCATTACTCTCAAAAAGATTGTCAACACGTGAAAGGCAGTCATCACAAGAGAAAGAGGATACGGCATTGGGTGTTGTGTGCACATGTGAAGCCATTAATTCTCATCATCATTATATTATTATTAATTGGATTCACAAAGAAGAGGTTGAACAGCAAACAATCACGACCAAGGTGAACATTAATTAAGAGGAGGACACAAAAGTTAATAATAATATTTTCACAAGGGGAATTGGCGGCAGGCATCAAATCACGTGATTATTTGAGAGACATCTCCTCTTTGGATTGGGCCGCCATTTAAGAGACACTCAAGTGGACTCCTTGAAGAAAAAAAAACCCACCTCATGTTGACTTCTATCATTGGGCCGCTAACAAGGAAGCAGCTGGAGGTTCTAGTCTACATCATCATAAACCATATACACATCCATGCAAACAACATAGTGGCGGCACATACAAGGCAAAACAAAAAAGTCAACAACACAAGGGTTCATATATGTTATATATAACCTTGGTCCGCGTGAAAGAACGCTGCGTGAATGATGATCATATATTTGTGTTAATTCATTGCACTTGTCTCTCAATTCCTTCCTCAAAGTCCGTGTTCACATGTCAATCATAACAACATCATAATGGGCGGCATTTTTATGATATAAATCACTTCCCAATCGGGCCGCACACGGGCTTGGCTGACTTTGGGGATCGAAACATCACATGGGCTTTAACATCAATACATATGGGCCGATAGGGCGGCAACATCTAAAGAAAAAGGGAATCCAATAACATCATCATCTTGGACGACAGTAGACGGACGAAGATAGACGCTTCTGAAGATCATCCAACCCTAATGAGCGGCTAGTCTCCTAGTGGTTTTCTCCGGATGGAGGGTTTTTGTAAGTTAACAGATTTTATGTGTTTGGTGACAATCGTTTGACTCAGTGATCTAAGCATTCGATGCTTTTCACTTATGACTTAGTTAATTAATTGTAATCGATTGCATTTGCTTAACCTTATTCTTTGATCATTCAGTTCCCGAGAGTTCTAGTAATTGGGATATATTTGTTATAGGATTAGGGTTGGTAATTGTGATTGGTAACCACTAGATAACCTCCCGTTATGTATTGACCGGAGTACTTAGTCTTTGGTTATCACAATTAGTTGATTAGGTTAGTCCACTTATGTCTATGTAAGTGTTCGATTAAACACATAATTGAATCTAGCTGCAAACCTGAAATCTGGAGGGACCATTGTTTCTCCTACTGTTTACAACTTCGTATTTTCGTAATTGTAGTTTAATCAATCAAACCATCAATTGAGTTTTACTTTTTTTATAGTAGTTAATTAAAACTGAGCATTACACACTTTCCACAATCCTCCTCTGGTTCGATAACCGACTTACCCTATCTACTGGTTTAGTTGGTTTTTGCATGTCCTTAACGACAGACATCAGGACCACAGGGGCAAATCTGTTAAAAAATCTTATTTTGGGCCAATATAGTAAAAGTGATATAACCACAGGGGCCAAAAACGTAATTTACTCTTTATTTTATTTTTTTAATACTATAGCAGTTTTTTTTAGTTAGTTGATTTGTAACAGTAGGGCTGTAAACGAACCGAACGAACACGAGTGTTCGTTCGTTAAGAAACAAGCTTGTTCATGAACTGTTCACGAACGCTTACCGAACGAGATTTCTTGTTCGTGTTCGTTCATTAAGGAAACGAACATGTTCGTGAACTGTTCACGAACACTTACCATATGCTAATGAGCTCTAACAAATGTTCATGAACATAAATGAACACAAACGGCATTTATGAACACAATATTCATTTTAGAATAAAATCTGCATTTTCATCACAAACATTACGAAAAATCAACAAAAAATAAATAAACACTTAAGATAATCATCTAAACACAGTTGGCGTGATTATCAAAAACATGATAAACACAAAATTAAGAGTTTGACAAAGCTTTAACGCAAACTAAAATTGAAATAGTGAAACCAGGGATGTTGTAAAAGGCATATAAGACAACTAGGGTTTCAAAATTTTAAAAACTAGAAATAATAAAACAAAATACAACATATAAAACCTTTAAACGAACTAAAACAAATAAATATTAACGAGCAAACATAAATGAACTCATTACCGAACGCTCACGAACTTAAACGAACACATTACCGAACGTTCACGAACATAAACGAACGAACGCAACCTCTGTTCATGTTCGTTCGTTTAACTTTAACGAACGGAATTTCTTGTTCGTGTTCATTCATTTACTAAACAAACGAACATAAACGAACTTGCCGCCGAACGGTTTACGAACTGTTCGCTGAACGTTCGGTTCATTTACAGCTCTATGTAACAGATTATACATCACCTCTATTAATAGAAGTTTAACTTCTTCATTTTCACAATGCGACTTTAAGAATCAAATAATTGTTAATTCTCCGAATTATATTATTCATTCAATAGTAAAACGATATAATCTCTATTGCAATGCATGATCGAAAAAATGATGATGAACCAACGAAAGACTAAAAGAAGTGACAGGTGCACACGCGCATGCACACACGCTTACACATACAGTAGCAACGTTGAATAAGGGTGCATTATGATGTACTATTGTGTGGTTAAAAACAATAAAAGGGTCCACATACATCACCGAAATGTCTTTCTTGCCTATGGCATTGGATGCTTTATTATGTGAAAACATTAAATTGAAAGTTTTGGTTTGTGGGGTGTTTGGTTTTAAAACACAGATTTATTCCAACTATTTCAAACTTTGGGCTGACACTGCAGCATGTGCACGTGAACCTTGTAGTCCCTGTTCATACCCCACGCCACCCATCTCAACTTATTTGTTTCCCATACTCATTTCTTAACATCTTAGTTAAATATATAAACCACGGCCATGTAACACTGTTTGTCAAATATATAAATTCCGGGTGTTGATCGGGTTTGTTATTCTGGGGTTATTTGATGTTTAAAGGTCTAAATGATACCTTATCTAACAATCGTTTAATCGGTTTTCGAGTAATGAGTTTGTTTGAGTTTGGTTAATTGGGTATATTTAAAACCGATGAGTCTAAGGTTATGTGTTATGGGCTCCATTGGGGGAGTCATAATTGCCACATCTCAGAGGCGCGGCTCAGAAACACCGCCACAAGCAGGGCCGGTCCTAGAATTTTGGAGGCCCAAAAAGAATTAAAAATTCAAAACCCTTTTTAGTTTTTTTAGGATCGTAATTTCGGTTTGTATCTGACATTAAATATATTAAGAAGAAACTTATAAAGCACTTGATGATTTCCCTAATCAAATAATGTTAGGATCTAATACATAAATCAAATCTAAGTTGGTCAAAAGAGTTTAACCTAACAAATAACAACTTACTTTATGTGTGAAAGGAATTAAAACATGCTACTTATTTTAAGTATACTATTGTTATTAGTTAGAAACGATTTCTTTAAATAAAATTTTACATGGACGTATCATGTTAAAATTTGTGTGGATAAAACATTTTAGCTTATTAAATTAAGAGAGGTGATTAAAAAGATGCATTTATAACCATTTATTAAAAGAGTGAGTGAGGTGATTAATAATTTTGAAAATGGGTAGCAGGTGGGATTCGAACTCAGCCCTCTACAAAGATCAGATCTTGTTCTTACTACCATACTAGTTTTAATATCAACAAATATAACTGTAAATATAATATTCTTTTTTTATAAATACAGATTTATTTTTTTTTAATTTTGAAAGCCCTATTTTTCCAGAGGCACTAAACCGTCACCTAGCCCAGTTACATAAACAGACCGGCCCTGGCCATAAGGGTGTTGTGGGGCTAGGGCTTGGTCAGGATCACGGGCGTGGGCAAAAGGCAAAAAAGGAGACATTGGGGCATAGGGATTATCAGTGTCTTATCAAATGACATTAAAACCATATAAAGAAGCAACAAGTTTAGGCTTACCTTGGTTGTAACTTGTGCTTGGGGTGTTTTTCAAAAAAAAAAAAAAAAAAAAACCTAGAACTTTCCTTTTAACCCTAAAATTTTAATCTTTAACAATTTAAGTTTAAAGTTTAATCTTTGTTTCCTTTTTACCCCTAAAGTTTTAATCTTTGACAATTTAAGTTTAAAGTTTTAAACTTTATAAATAAGCAAGTTGAATATGCATACATGTGTTGTAACATGTGCTTAGTGAGTTTTTCAAAAAAAAAAAAAAAAAAAAAACTAGAACTTTCCTTTTTAACCCTAAAGTTTTAATCTTTAACAATTTAAGTTTAAAGTTTAATCTTTGTTTCCTTTTTAACCCTAAAGTTTTAATCTTTGACAATTTAAGTTTAAAGTTTTAATCTTTGGTAATTTAACCCTTTTGATTAATTTGATTTTTCACTTCTAATTCAAAAATTTCTATCTTATACAGTTTAACCCGTTTGATTAATTTGATTTTTCACTTCTAATTCAAAAGTTTCCATCTTTTGCAATTTAACCACTTTGATTTTTTTTACTTATGTGTGTTAATCTTGGCTTTGGCGGGTTTTTTCAAAAAAAAAAAAATAGTTATGAATATTTTTGTTAAAACCTTGGCTTTTGGGGGTTTTTAAAAAAAATTAATTTTTTTACTTTTCACCCGAAAGTATTTCATGAATTACTTTTAACCCAAAACTATTTGTTTTTTTACTTTTAACACAAAACTTTTTATCTTTTGCAATCTATCCTCACAACTTTTTTTTTTACTTTCAGCTTTGGTCCTTTATAGTTTTTGTTTTCCGCAAATTTTTCGCTTTATGCTTCGTTCTAAATTTTGTGAGTTAACACATCGGAACGTGCATCTTTAGTTTAACGTTTTTACGTTTCGTTCAAAATTTTACGAGTTAACATGACGCAACGTGCGTGTGTGGGTGAATGTTTTTACATCGTCTATTTTTTCCCGTTTGACAGGTTCAACATAACGTGCGCGTCTTAAATCGACTTAGTTTTAACTAAAGGATCCCGCCGCATTGCGGCGGGTCGTAAATCTAGTTTTTATAAATTAGTAAGTTTCATCCACCAGCTTTGAAATTCAAGATAATTCAAAAACCATTTTTATAAATTTGTAACACTTATTATTTTTTTAAATTGATGTTTTATAAAAGCAATATGGGAAATCATCATGGTTGTATAAAAAAATGATATTTTATAAATTCATTTGGATCACATGAAAACCATTTATATAACCTTTCTAGAATCCCAAATGATTTGCTTGACAATTTTTCTATGATCTTTAGTTGACTTTGCCTGTTTTCATAATTTGATCTTGGTAAGCTCCCAACTCATCATCATCTTTGATGTGTGTATGCATTGTTCTATACATATGGACATTGATCTTCATTAATCTCTTATGAATTGATGAATGTGGTCCTAAATATTCAATCGATGATAATTCTAAACTTAATCACCAACTTTGGTGTTTTATTTCTCAATTTAAATTTGTAACTCTTCGTCTACATTCTTGATGATTGCATTAAGTGTAGGGATATGTTTGTGATAAATGCATAATTTCAATCGTATCAAAACTAGGGATCTTATGTCTCACGTTCATCGTCCGGTTGCTGCTTGTGGTAACTTGAAAAAAATTTCAGAAGCGGATAGCATAGCTTTAATTGAGCCGTTTTCGGAGATTGAAATAAAAAATGCCGTGTTTGAATGTGGTGACGAAAGGGCTCCGGGTCCGGATGGGATGAATTTTAAGTTCATCAAACACTTTTGGGATTTATTCAAAGATGATTTTGCTGAGGTGTTTGATTGGTTTTATAACTATAGCGAGATCTCTTTAGGTAGTGGGTCTTCCTTCATTACACTTATCCCCAAGGTCGATGACCCGGTGTTTCTCCTCAATTATAGACCCATTAACCTAGTCGGTGTGATTAGTAAAGTGGTTTCTAAAGTCATTGCTAATAGAATGAGGACGGTGTTAAATGGCGTCATTTCTGATTCCCAATCGGCTTTCCTTAGGGGTAGATATATTCTGGACGGCCCTCTTATTGTTAATGAGATCATCTCTTGGATTAAAAAGAAGAAATCGGAAGCCTTTTATTCTCAAGCTAGATTTTGACAAAGCATATGATAATGTTAATTGGTGTTTTGTGGTGAGCATTCTTCAACAAATGGGTTTTCACGAGAAATGGTGCTCATGGATTATGGGGATTCTTAAATCGGCCAACTCGTCGGTGTTGGTCAATGGGTCACCTACTTACACTTTTAAGTGTGAAAAAGGTATGAGACAAGGGGATCCTCTTTCCCCTTTCCTTTTTTTAGTTGTGATGGAGGCGCTCTCTTGTATGGTTGACAAGGCCAAAGAGGAGGAGATTATAAGAGGTATTAAGCTTCATAACAATGGGCCATCTATCTCTCACCTTTTCTACGCGGACGACGCTATAGTGACGGGAGAATGGTCAAGAAATGAAGTGATTAATGTGGTTCATATCCTTCGTTGCTTTTTCCTGTGTTCGGGTTTGAAGATTAATATCGACAAGTCGAATCTTTATGGGTTAGGAGTGGGTCTTAATGAGGTTGGGGAAATGGCCGAAGTTGTTGGATGCAAGCCGGGTTGCCCTCCGTTTAAATATCTCGGTCTCATTGTGGGTGCTAATATGAATCGTGTTGTCAATTGGCAACCGGTGGTCGATATTTTCCGTTCTAGGCTTGCTAAGTGGAGGTCCCATCTTCTTTCTATCGGTGGTAGGATCGTCCTTATCAAGTCGGTTATGGAGAGTCTTCCGTGTTATTACTTCTCGTTATATAAAGCTCCGAAGAAAGTGGTAGCCGCTTTAGAGTCTATGGTGAAAAAATTCTTGTGGGGTGGTTCGTCGGAAGAAAAAAAGATGCATTGGGTTGCATGGGAGAAGGTCACTCGGTCTAAGAAAAAGGGTGGTTTGGGTTTAACCAAATTAGAGTTGGTGAATACGTCTCTATTATCCAAATGGGGATGGAGGTACAAGACGGAAAGTAATAGCCTATGGAGAAAAGTTATCGACACTATACATTCGAGCCGGATGGGTTGGGAATGTATTCCTTATAAAAAAGCTTTTAACGGTGTTTGGGTTAATATTGCTAAAAATTTCATTTTTTCTAAGGTTGAAGGTATGCCCCTTAGGAATTTCTTGATTGGTTCAGTGGGAAATGGGGTGAAAATTGCATTCTGGCTTGACTGTTGGCTCTTCAATGAGCCGCTGAAAACGAAGTTCCCGGACCTCTTTAGTATTGAAGTTAATAAGAAGTGTTCGGTGGCGGATAGATTACAGCAGGAAGGTAACGATACACGGCTGAATTGGAGCTGGAGATCGGAAATTTCCGATGCAGAATCGCTGGCTAATCTTCATTTTTTGTCGGACGCGTTAACCTCGGTCCAGATCTCGGCTGACTTGGATAGTTGGAAGTGGGGAGCAGATCCGGAAGGTAGTTTTTCAGTCAAATCAGTCAAAAGTTTGCTTAAAGCTGAAGCTAGTATCCATTCCTCTTTCGTTTTGGATTGGTGCAAATGGGTCCCTGCTAAAGTCAACATACACGCGTGGAGGTCGGAAATGGATAAAATTCCGACAGCCGAAGCGCTTAGGAAAAGAAATATCAACATTGGTGACTCTGTTTGTCCTCATTGCAACTCGGAGGAGGAGACTGTTGAACATGTTTTTAACGCATGCTTCATTGCCGCGAACGTTTGGAATGGTATAAGCTCTTGGTGTAAAATCTCTAATTTCTTTGCTTTCTCCATCAAGGATCTGTTTACCTTTTACAAGGACGTCAACGGTTCGGAGAAGAAGAGAGAAGCGGTCCACCGTATTATTTTGATTGGTTGTTGGTGTTTATGGCGCGCTAGGAACAGTGTTAGATTTTCTAGTGCGACTGTTAGAATCGACAGCATCATTAGTGAAATTAAATCGATAGGTTATTTATGGTTCGCTAGTAGATCGAAGTATAAAGGGGTAGAGTGGAAAGATTGGGTCTCTTTTGTAAACATGTAAATTGTTCGGTGTTTTGTTGCTGGCCCGTCTTGGGTTAGTGTCTGTGTTAATGAAAGTTACTGTTCAAAAAAAAAAAAAAACAATTCATCTCTTTCATACTCTAAACAATTCATCTCCCAACAACATATACCCCACATCTCTCTCATACTCTAAACAATTTATCTCCTTCTCCATAGTTTTTTTAATCTCAATCTCTTGCGATATATTTTAGATTTTAAGTCATTATGGACCAAAGCGACAATTATTGACCCATTATAGAATTCAACATATACGAACAATTTAGGCCCGCTCAAACATAATAGGTACCCGAAACACAACCACAAACGGCTCCAAGAAAAAAGGTCCCACAAGAAAAAACAACCCCGTTCATCATCTGTATATGTGCAACTTTAGCTCGAGCATGGATGGATGTCTCAGAGGATAGAAGAACCGGTAAGTTTTTATTTTAATAGCAAAAAAAAAATAATATCTACCTTTTATTTTATTTTTACACGTATTGTAGGGATTAGCAAAAAGAAAACGACTTTTGGGCATGATTTCAACAATTTTTAATAATACATTGCGGTGTGAATTTCTATCGCCGACATGATATTAGGTCACTGGGTAGAGATACGTCGGAAGGTTGGACTTTTTGGAAATCTTTACGACAAAAAATGGAGCAATCGCCTAAGCGGTTAGGATGACCTTGTCATTTACACCTATACTTTCTCAAAGGCCGGTTTAAGAGATTTTGAGAAAGTCAACCAAATAGCACTTGGTACCAATGATGGGTCAAGGTCCATCATCAAACAGACAAAAACAACTTTGTCCAATGAGAATAGCCCGTCCCAAGGTAGCTTCGACGCCCATACATACACTGATCTCAACAACATGAATGATGAATTTGTTATCATTGAAGAACTAGTATCACATTTCAACCCGATAGAGACCCGGGTTCGAGACATGATGATTGTCCATAGCTCTTGACAACTATTATAAGTTTAAATATTTAAAGCATCCAAATAAATTATCACACATAACATAGAATTTTCCAAATATTCATACAAGAACCAAAAGACATTATTCATGAAATAAAATGCAATTATTTAACTAAGGGACATCCTATGTGTCTTCATCTTGAACTCATACACCCCTGTGTACCTGTATCATGTGTAAAAAAGGTTTTCGGTTAACATAATGTTGGTGAATATATATAAATATAAATAAAATGTTGTTGCGTTATTATTTGAAAAATTACAAGTTTTGTCCTTTATCTTTATATCACTTTTCAGGCGGTGTCCTTTTTAACGAATGTTGATAGGCGGTGTCCTTTACTAGGTATTTTGTTGCAAGTTTAGTCCTTTACACCCAACCCAGTTAAAAAACCCTGTTAATTGTTGACAGACGGTGTCCTTTACTAGGTATTTTGTTGCAAGTTTAGTCCTTTACCTAGGTATTTTGTTGCAAGTTTAGTCCTTTACACCCAACAATTAACAGGGTTTTTTAACTGGGTTGGGTGTAAAGGACTAAACTTGCAACAAAATACTTAGTAAAGGACACCGCCTGTCAACATTCGTTAAATAGGACACCGCCTGAAAAGTGATATAAAGATAAATGACAAAACTTGTAATTTTTCCTTCTTAAAATATATTAACATGCAATATCATGTGTAATGTTACATCCACAATAAATCAACAATAAAAACAATCACCACAACTACAAATGATAATGCAACATAATGATAATAGAAACAATAGACACAGTGAGATTCAAGCCCTTAATAGTGAATCTAAATGAGGTTGGTGATACCAAGTTCAACCCTTTGTCATGGGGAATCGGTCAGCCAGTGGATCCACAATAGAAACCATAGACACAAAGTGAGTAAGCACATAGGTACACATATATGAAACAATAGATAATATGAACAATAGAAACATGAATACGAAACACGTAGTGACACATTGATTTTCGCATGTTATTGATTTAAATAGAAACAATAGAAACAAGATACATGATACACCCCAAAAATATTTAATGACAAAAAAGGAGATAAGTAAAAGATCTATTCACAGGTTGTATTTGTTTGATCCTGACTTAAACTGCACGGATTTTGAGAAACATTCGAAGATAAAATCACCCTAATATATGAAATAACGAAAATATACTAAATACACATCTACAAATAAAAAAAGTATAAAATAGATCTTAAGATTTATGGCTTTTGTATAATTAAAAAAATACTTATTATATTTCTATTTTAAAACTAATTTAATATTTGTGACAATAAAATACCTATGTCCAATATTACATATTGTGATATAAACTAAGTCTGATTACTCTAAATTTAAGAGTTAATTGCTCGGATGGTCCCTGTGGTTTCACATTTTTTCATGTTTAGTCCCCACCTTTTGAAAATAGCATGTATGCTTCCTATGGTTTGTCATTTTGTTACTCGGATAGTCCCCCAACATTTACTTTGGGGACTATCCGAGTAACAAAATGACAAACCATAGGGAGCATACATACTATTTCCAAACTAACTGACATTTACTCAGGGACTATCCGAGTAACAAAATGATAAACCATAGGGAGCATACCTGCTATTTTCAAAAGGTGGGGACTAAACGTGAAAAAACTTGAAACCACAGGGACCATCCGAGCAATTAACTCTAAATTTAATCTTAACAACAAAAAGTATATAATCTAACTAAGATAGTGAATTTATATCTAACATGACCAAAATTACAACAATGAAATAATCAACATTCTATGTTATTATATATTATGAATATCAATTCTAGATAAACCTATAAAAATTCCTCTTAATATTCCGTAAGTCCAACACAATCTAACATGTCTTACACTATTATTTAAATTTGTTAAAAGTCTAGTTTTTGTATTTATAAATTAAATTAGCCATTTTGTTACCTACAATTTACCTTGTGTCATGAATCTATGAAAAATACTGAGTCCTATGGATTTAAGAGAAAATCAGGAAAATATTATTCTTGGTATTTTATCTTGATAGTTTTATAGTTTTATAATTTATATAATTTTTCTTATTATATATTGTGATTAAATATTCATAATAAATTCAATTGGAGTCCAAAAATCCTCAAAAGTTCTACAAACTAATCTAACATTGTAATAAACAATCCCCTAGATTTAATTTTATCAAAACACAATCCTATATCAAAAATGTCCAAATTTCAAGAACTAAGAACCCTACTTCAACCAAGAATTCAATTCAGATTCATAAAGTCTTCTATCACAGAAATTGACAACAAAGTTTTGTAGAGCATAAAAAATTAACGAGAAATTTGGAATTACCTTATTTGGTGTGAGAATGGAGGAGAAATTTTGAAATAAAGTTTTGAGCCCTAGAAAGCTCTTTAATTAAATTCGTGATGTACAATTAATGAAATATGAAACTTTCAGTGAGAAGTTATATGATTTTACAAAAATGAAAGAACCCTAAGGCTATACGGTATGGGGGTCGGCCCCGGCCCGTCGCGGGTCGGCGACGGTCCAAACACCGTGCCGCCCCCATACGTCCCCGTCCTCTCCGTCTGAAGTTAGACGTTGGCGACGAAGCAAATGTTGTGGCCCCCCCCCCCCCCTTAAAATATGACCGTTACATTAAAAAAAAAAAATTTCCAAATTTTGAATAAAGCCAAACGGCTATATTATTAAATTATATAAATTTTACATCCATTTTCACTATCAAACACCAAATTAACCTCCACAATTCACCACTTTCTCCTATAATTTTTACACTCTCTTCCACTATACTCTCAACCTTCTTCCACATAATTTTCATGGATCCGTTCAACAACCCGGATACTCCCAACACTCCTTCGAACAACCCGAATACTCCCAACAATCCGACCCAACCAAATGTTTTTTCGGTTCCGGGATATTATCCAACGCTAGAACCGAACCAATTCTCCCAATTTTCATCGAACGCGTTTGCTTCATTCCAACAATCGCCCAACCAATTTTTTAGTTTATGTTTTTTTTTAATATCTATGTAATGTGGGTTTAATATTAATGAAAATATTTTATTAGTATATTTGTCAAATGTTAAAAAAAATAAAATAATAAAAAAAAATAAAAAAAACATAAAAAGTGGTGAAGGACTATGACTAGGATCATCCTACCATGCCTTCTAGTTTTGGAGGATGGACCATCTTAGTGAGGATTGTGACGTGTCGCCTACGTGGCGGACCATCCTCCAAGGATGGTCCATCACCATACCATGTAGTCTAAATTGATGTTCCTAACCCTTTAATGGTGAAAATGTTTGGATTTAATTCGGATGGTTACAAGATGTTTAAGAGTCACAAAACATTAATCTCAAAGTTGTTTGCAGTAAGGGTTAATAATTGGGTTTAACTATCCATTAAAATCACCGTTTCAAACGAATTGGTTAAATGGTTAAGTGGGTTTCGCGTTTCAGCTTTGAATCGGGTGGGGAAGATAGTTCGGGTTGGGTTTAAATAAAACGGGTCTCGAGTTTAGATCCCAAAGGGATTAGTGGTCGAGTGGTTGGTTGTGTTGTTGTGCGCTGCCCGGGTGGAGACCCGGATTCGAATCCCCAGCTCTACCCGGATTATCTCTTTTTAATTTTCTTTTATTTTCAAGTTTCAATATTTGCACACAAGTCCCCCTGCTTTATGAACTAGGCTAACTCTTATTTCTAACTTGCTAACTTAATTTTTTTTATTCTGTAATGGAACTAACGAAGTTACTTATTTTTAGTTATAATAGTAATATTTTAAACCCCATAATATTTATATTAATCAAATAACTACCTCACATAACAAAAGATAATAAAATTCTCATTTATTAATTTCACAATGATCCGGTTTACAATACGAGTAAGGTTTCGAGGATCCGTTTTTGACGGACTTTACAACTAGTACCCCACCCGGGAGGATCAATAAAGGGAAAATAAAGCATGAAAATATTAGCTTCAAGTACGACCAACCTCGTTGAGTTGAACAAACGGAGATAAAAAAAAATTCTGATATAAAGTTAATGGCCATGAAAAAGACTATCTATCTGAAGATTATCTTGAGTTATTTTGGTTGACAAAAGAAGAAATACATGAGGAGTACTAAAAGATTCAAAATAATAATATTTTTTTATAATTTTAAATATAGGAATTGTTGTTTTTATCTTTTTTTAAGTTGTTTGGGTTTTTTTTTTTTTTACATTCCGTAATGTTTTTTAATAGTAACCGAATTTGGATTTTTTTAATATTAATTGTATTTTTTAATATTATTCCATAAACTAAAAACCAAAGTTAGTGGTGAATACACCTTCGGGCTTTGGCCCTTCAAGTTTGTCTTTTGTTACCTTTGTTCCTTCATGTTTGGTACTTTAGTGATTACATGTTTGAACATTCTGTTTTGGTTTTTAACACTTTAGAACATGTACACGTGGCTTTTGTTAGATACTTACACGCAAACTCTTCCGGCCCCTTTATATTTCCAATGGCAAGCTTTTGTGCTTTAGACACTTCACTTTCTCTCTTCATCATATTATCTTCTCCGATGTAATTTTGTCTGTCTTATTTCCTATGATTATTGGATTAGTTCAGCGGTGATTTCTTTTAAAGCACGTGTGATCCTTGTGTTGGTAAGTGTTAAGGGAGGATTTTCTAGTAGCCTGTGATCTTTATGTGTTATCCTTTTAGTGATCCTTACTTTTGTGACAGATAGTGATCCTCAGAAGTGCTTCAGGATCAGGATCATGGATCACCCTAAGGATCCTTATACTAACGATTGTTCACTTTAAATTTCATATTGTTTTGCAGGAGTAACAAGTTGGACTTGGTCTTGGCAACGTTACTAAGGAATATTCCACGGTTATTTCGCACGTGTTTGACTGAAAATGGACGTTGTGGAGAACGTGGGAGCAAGGCACCAATTGCGGACAGTTAGTTAGGCTAGTTAACTTCTATTTTTAAAAGGGGTAGCGAGCTAGTTTTAGAAACACTTGGCTAATTTTGGCTACACACACTCGTACAACAGCACTCTTGAGCATACAGCAAAACACTTAGCAATTTTTACACATTTCTGCACGATACACCATAGTGATCCTTGTACCTAGCTCGCTATTATCCGAAGTTGTAAAGAATTATTGTTCAATTTGAAGTTGGTGATCGGTAGTTTCCATCACCCGAGGTTTTTTATGCCGGAGATCATTCATTGATCAAGGGCTTTTTCCTCGTATAAATCTTTGTGTCACTTGTGCAATTCATATCTAAGTGATCCTTATTGTTGTTTACCAATTCAAGCATCATACCCCGTAACAAAGAGTTTGGTTGCATTATCCTCGTCTGATTTTTGACCAAAACAGTTTGGCGCCCACCGTGGGGCAATTGGTGCTTCATTCCTAAGAAGTTCTTCTATTTGTGATCATTCTGGTTCATTGCATTCAAGTACATGGCTTCATCGTCAAAGAATACTTCTGCTGCAATGTCTACGGTCAATTCATCTCAGGGCATTCCACCTTTGCCTCCACCACCTGCTGGACCTCAGAAAAATGCTGAGAAGAAACCAACTCCCATTTTCTCAAAACCTCCAACTTCTTCTGCTTCTTATACTCCTACTACTAGTGACTTGTTTACTCTGATTTTGCAGATGAAAGATCATATACAGCAGCAAGATAAGACCAATGAGAGGATTCTTAAAGAAATTGGAGACATCAAGAAACTAAAAAGATCGGCAGAGGATCATTCCCCACTGGTGCCCAGATCTTTGAATTTTGATACTCCGGTGATAACTTCTCAGCCTTCAGTGATTCCAGACGTTCAATATGTGGGAGGACCAAAAGGAGTGCACTACGGTTCAACAACAATGACTCAGACCTCAGGATCGCACTTCCAACCAGCAGGATCCCATCCTCAGCATGCAGGATCCTTCACAAGCTCTGGAGGATACCCAGGAGCGCAACAGATTCAAGGGTTCTGGCCGTTTCAAGGATCCTCGCAGGTTCAAGGATCCTCCTTTGTTCCAGGATCCTCCCAGGTTCAAGGATCCTCCTTTGTTCCAGGATCCTCCCAGGTTCAAGGATCCTCCCAGGTTCAAGGATCCTCCTTTGTTCCAGGATCCTCCCAGGTTCAAGGATCCTCCCAGGTTCAAGGATCTTCCTATGTTCCAGGATCATCCCAGTTTCATGGATCCTTCCAGATGCCGGGATCCTTAAGGAGTTTGCAATCAGGAAGTTCAGATATCCATCAGGGAGATTTTATTCCAATGCAGACCATTGATTCTACTGGTCCTTCGATCATTCCAGAGTCCCAACAATATGGGTTCACATCCGGTGTTCCTAATTTAAACCCGGTGGGAGGTAACACTTTTAATAGTTCTCTTACCACTAACCATGGATTCATGCAGGATACAGGTATCAATCATGCCATGGCCAGAGAATTGCAAAAGTCAAAGGATATGATATCAAGTGTTCCAGGAGTGGTCAAACCTATCCCGGAGATTGCAGATGGGAGCCATAAGATATCTCGTTTTGCACCACCAATCTGTGATGCTGAGATACCCAAGAGGTTCCACGTGCCAACCATGAAGTTGTATGATGGTTCAACGGATCCTGAAGAACACATAGCACAATACAGGGAGAGGATGGAGATCAATCTAATCCCAGAAAGGTTAAAGGAAGCATGTCTGTGCAAGGGATTTGGATCCACTCTTACTGGATCAGCTCTCAAATGGCTGCTAAGTCTTCCCCCTACTCTATTACCTCATTTGCTAATCTAGTTAACCTATTTAATAATCAGTTTTCTTGTAGTAGAAAATTTGAACGTCTAACTAGTGATCTATATAGGATAACCCAGGGTCATAATGAATCATTAAGGGATTATATCACTAAATTTAGTAAAGAATCCTTAGACATTCCTAACCTGGATATAGCCACGGCTGTTGAGGCCTTTAAAATGGGATTGCTTAGGGATTCATTGTTCTATGATGATCTTGTTATGACACCATGCAGGAACCTAGATGAGGTAAGAACCCGGGCACTCAGGTTCATCCGGCTAGAGGATGATAAGAGGATCCAGGAGAGATTAGTAGGACTCAAAACAAGAAAAGCAAGGATCCTCGTTCAAGAACAACAAATTCAGATCCTATAACAAATCTGCTAAGCAGAATGTGCATGCTGTTGATCAAGAAGAGGATGACGAGGATTATCCTCCAATTTCTGAATATTGTTTTTCTGTTGATAACAATGAACTAATCCTTGCGATGCAGAATTTAGGTGATAAAGCTAGATGGCCCAGGAAAACTGACAGACCAGCTGCAACTAAAGATAAATCAAAGTGGTGTGCATACTATGAAGATTTTGGGCATCTCACAGAAGAATGCATCGCACTGAGAAAAGAAATTGGATACTTGTTGAGCAAGGGGCATTTGAAAGAATTATTGGGGAGAAAAAAAGTCAAGGACTCAGGATCCTGAAAGGATCCCTGAGAAAGTTCCGGCCCCTCCAGCAGATGCACAAGTAATAAACTTTATTTCTGGAGGATCAGACATTTGTGGCACATCCTTCTCAGCGGCTAAAAGGCATGCAAAGGAAACCAAGATAGATAGCTGATGGAGAGTGTAAAACATGGGTGTTGAAGTGTTTATCTTATGTGGTTTAGCTTGTTTTATATGACTATATGCCTGGAATTAGCTTATTGCGAGTGATTGTATGTTTGCAGGTAAAACAAGTGAATTTGGTTAAGTTATGGGGTTTAAAGATAAAGCGAAGCATGTAAGATTGATGAGTGCAGTCGTTGGAAATGCTCGGATATGTTCCGGGTCAAATTGATGGTTTGGATGTACAAGACATATGGGATTTCAGTTAAGATCAATCATTACATCATCAGCCATCCATGTGACTTTATGGGAGGCATGCATTAATTAATTTCTTCAAAGATGAAAACATATATATACACGTAGACAAGGAGGAACAGGGAACACATGTGTGAAAGATGCTTTATTTTTAAATGGTCATAATACCACTGATCATCACCAACACACGCATACATGTGGAGGAGACTTTTAGTCTTTGTTTCTTGAATTGGGCTCGGGCCTATTTTTTTGACGGCAGAAAACATCACACAACAAAATCACAAGTGGGCTTAATTGTGGACGGCACATGTACATCAAAAACATCATCATTGTGGGCCGACTTTTGAGATAGTTGCGGCTGACTTGGGTTTCGAGAGGCACATGTAGACAATTGTTTTGGAAGGGACTTGTGGGGTTATTATTATTAATTGTGGGTCGTGATATAAGGAGGAATGGGTTTTTCAAGAAATACGATCACATCATCTTCGACGGCAGATAGAAGGGTTTCAACCATGGCGAAGATCAATCAACCGAGATGAGCGGCTAAATCCTTCGTGAACACTTCGGGTGAATGATTCTTGTAAGACACTTTTAATTCTAGTTTCTGTTTTGTATTGAGATTTGGATTTGTAGTCGGGTGACAGCCGACTATTTACATGATTATATTATTTGTGTGACAGACAAATCCTGAGTGACAGTCAGAGTTATAATTGTGTTTTGAATCCAATTATGCTTTTGTTGATTGTATGTTTCCTATGAATGTTTGTTTTAATATTTCTCTGATCAATTAATATTAAGATTTTGAACTGCATAGGTAATTGGTAGTTGTGATAGATTTACTATTCAATCAATAGCATCCAATAAAATCAGAACTAGGTTATTAGTAACTACAGAATCTGAATCCCGGAGTGATCACCTTTTCTCATCATTGTTTATTACAACTCAATCTTTTTCTTAATTGCAACTTGTTTCATGTGTTTTTAAATTTCATATCAGTTTTATAATCATCAGTTAGTTTAGTAAAATTTACAAACAAAAAGTGTAACACTAACCACATGCTCCTCGTGGATTCGACACCCGACTTACCCTGTCTATAGGTAAAGTTAGGTTATTTTTCTTTTGAGTGGCCCGCGACAGCCTCATCAATAGCGGAGATAGACCCATTCGAACATCAAGTGTCTCCGAAGGAAAAGTCATAACCTTTGATGAGGATGATCGTGTTGATATCCAGGATCCTCATCACGATGGTTTGGTTATTACTCTCTTTATTTCTAACCATTTTGTTCGCAGGATCCTTATAGATGGAGGGAGCTCTGTGAACATTATCCAGCTTGATGTTCTCAAGAAGATGAATATCCCCGAGTCCGATATCATACCAAGATCCTCTGTGCTCGTGGGATTCAGTGGCGAAAATAAGAATACTCTGGGGGACATTAAACTCCCAATCTATATCGAAGGCCTACATTCTTATCAAAAATTTTGTGTTATTGACTGTTTATCTTGTTGTAATGTTATCATTGGCAGGCCTTGGATACACGATATGAAGGCAGTCCCATCCACCTACCATCAATGTGTGAAGCTCCCTAGTCCTTGGGGAATAGTGAAGATTGATAGTGATCAGCAGGAGGCTAAGAACTGTTACACTTCATCGATGAAACCAGCCTCAAAATCAAGAGAGCAATAGCAATCAAAGTATCCTCCAAGGGATGTCTTGGAGGCAAGAGAGCAGGATGTAGTAGAAATCCTTGTGGATCCTAATGATCCTGAATCTAAGGTCTACATAGGATCAGGGATCCTTGGCAAAATGAAAGAAGACCTCATATCCTTCCTCAAAAGGAGGAGAACTACCTTTGCATGGAAACATGAAGATATGACAGGTATATCTAAAGATATCATCACTCACAAACTTGGCATTGACAGGTCATTCAAACCAATCCATCAAAAAAGGAGGAAGTTTGCACTAGAAAGAAATGCCATTATCCAGGAAGAGGTAGAGAAATTGCTCCGAGCAGGTATGATTAGAGAGGTCAAGTATCCAAGATGGCTGGCCAATGTGGTTGTTGTTCAAAAGAAAAACAGAAAGTGGAGGGTATGTGTCGATTTTACAGATTTAAATAAGGCATGTCCCAAGGATCCTTTCCCATTACCCCACATTGACTCCATGGTGGATGCAACGGCGGGTCATGAACTGTTAACTTTTATGGATGCTTCATCTGGATTTCAACAAATTCAGATGGAACCATCTGATCAAGAGGATGCGGCCTTTATGACTCCAACCGGTATATATTGTTATATTGCTATGCCATTTGGACTAAGGAATACAGGTGCAACTTATCAAAGGCTGGTGAATATGATGTTCAAGGATCAGATTGGACAAACTATGGAGGTTTACATAGATGATATGGTGGTAAAATCCAGAAAGGCTGAGGATCACCTAAGGGACTTGGAGGAAGCATTCGATATCCTTGACAAATATAACATGAAACTTAATCCTTCAAAATGTCACTTTGGTGTTAAAGCAGGTAAATTCTTAGGATATATGGTGACAAAGAGAGGCATTGAAGCCAGTCCAGAACAAATCAAAGCTTTAGTGAATATCAAATCTCCTGCCAATGCTAAGGATGTCAAGAGGCTAACAGGCAGGATCGCAGCTTTGAACAGATTCATATCCAAATCCTCAGAGAAATGCAAGGAATTCTATGATATCCTAAGGAAGAACAAGAAATTTGAGTGGACTGAGAAGCATGAAAGTGCCTTAAGAGCTCTCAAGGATTACCTATCCTTAGCCCCGGCCTTGATGAAACCAGAAAAAGGAGATGTGCTATCCTTATATCTTGCAGTATCCTTAAAAGCAGTAAGTGCAGTCCTTGTTAAGGATCACGAAGGTACACAACATCCTGTCTATTATGTAAGTAAGAGTTTACTTGATGCCGAATCCAGGTATTCACACCTAGAAAAGCTTATCCTTGCTTTAATTATGGCATCTACTAAATTAAGACATTACTTTGAAACTCATGTTATTATTGTTAAAACTAATTTTCCAATTAAGAATGTTCTCAGGAAACCTGAAATGTCAAGAAGGATGGCTAAGTGGCAGTGAAGCTTAGTGCATATGATATAAAATATGAGCCTAGGACAACCATTAAATCCCAAGCATTAGCTGACTTTGTGGCAGATTTCAGTAGTGATTTGCAAAAGGAAGCTGAATTGGAAGTCCAGCACCTAGAGAAGACCAAGGATCCTTGGATACTCTATACTAATGGATCCTCAAATGTCAAAGGCACAGGGCTTGGAATACTACTAAAATCGCCACAAGGGGGACATAATACCCCACTCTATAGCTTGTGAGTTCCAAACCACTAACAATGAGGCTGAATATGAAGCCTTGATAGCTGGTTTGCAAATTGCTAAGCATATGGGGATCAGGTATCTTGAGGTACATGTAGATTCATTGCTAATCACTAATCACTTTAATGGATCCTATGCTGTTAAAGGTGAAAAGCTAACCAAATATTTGGAGATAGTCAAAGAATTGGCACTCTCTTTTGTTTCCTTTAGTTTGACACAGGTACCAAGGGAAGAAAATACAGAAGCCGATGCATTGGCTAATTTAGGATCATCCTTGAAGATCCCCGAAGATATAAGTATCCCCATTATCCATATCCTGGCTCCCGCCATCGAGGATCATGTGGCTATGGAAATAGAAGAGGATTCTGCAGTCATCCCTAGTGAGGATACCTGATCTCGTTCAGGATCATGGATCCTCCCAATTATGAGATACTTACAACATGGAGAGATTCCTACAGGAGAAAACCCTAGAGCTTTCAAAGTTAAGGTATCTCAGTTCACAATTTTAAATAATATGTTGTATAAGCGATCTCTTGCAGGACCATATTTAAGATGCATTGAGGATCCTGAAATCCAAGAAGTTTTAAAAGACTTCCATGAAGGAGATTGTGGAAACCACACTGGGGGCAGGGCATTATTCTCAAGGATCCTGAGGACAGGATACTATTGGCCAACTATGAAAAGAGATGCTGTGGAGTATGCTAAGAAGTGTGATTCCTGTCAGAGACACAGCAATATCCTTCATCAGCCGGCCGAATTTTTGCATCCCATATCCTCCTCTTGGCCATTTATGAGATGGGGTATGGATATAGTTGGTAAGCTCCCTAAGGCACCTGGTGGAAAAGTGTTCATGCTTGCTGTTTTGGTCAAAAATCACACAAGGATTATGCAACCTAACTCTTTGTAAACGGGGAATGATGCTTGGTTTGATGAACAAAGATAAGGATCACTTAAATGAAAATTGCACAAGTGACACAAGGATTTATACGAGGAAAAAGCCCTTGATCAATGAATGATCTCCGGCATAAAAAACCTCGGGTGATGGAAACTACCGATCACCAAACTTCAATATAACAAACAGTGTTTACAACTTCGGATGGTAACGAGCTAGGTACAAGGATCACTATAGTATCGTATGCTAAAGCGTGTGAGAAATGTGTTGTCCTCTCCAAATGCTGAAGAATGCCCTTTATATAAGTGTGTGTGGTCGTATTTTAGGCAAATCACCTAACTACTAGCTCGTTACCCCTTTAGGAATAGAAGTAAATTTAGCCTAACTAATTGCCCGTAAATTGTGCCAAGTTTCCATATTCTTCATAACGTCTATTCTTGGTTATGCATGTGCGAAATCAGCGTGACAGATTCCTTGATAACGTTGCTAAGACCAGATCCAACTCGTAATTCCTGCAAAACAATATTAAATTCAAAGAGAGTAATCGTTAGTATGAGGATCCTTAGGATGATCCATGATCCTGATCCTGAAGCTCTTCTGAGGATCACTATCTGCCAAAGAAACAAGGATCACTTGTTAGGATATTATGTAAGGATCACAGGTCATTAAAATCCTGCCCTAACAATTGCCCCCAAAATATAAGGAGTAATTATGTAATATTAACGAGTTATATTTTGCCGAATCTTATCTATAACTAACTCAACGGATATATAGCCGTTAAGAATGAACTATCCGTTGTGAATAGTTACCTTTCGTTTGTCCACCTAATGTGAATCGTTTGATACCGACCGTGAACAACAAGTTTTGAATAATTGAAAAAAAAAACAAAGAAAAAAAATAGATAAAAGAAAAAGAGCAAAAAAATAGAAGTGTAGTAAATATTGTTTATTGTCTTGGGTAGAAACCAACCCAAAGTGTCAGTCGTTATGTTTGCAAATAAGTTGTCACGGTTTGGTTTTTTGTTTGTTCGCCACATAAAAGTATAAATATAATCCAAAAAAAAAAAAGCTTACTAACCTTAGCCTAAACCCAAAACCGAAAGTCCTTTTGATATGTGCCGTGTTATATGATACAGTGAAGGTGTGATTGTTGTACAAGCATATGATTACAGGATTGCATGTTTGGTTTTGAGTGATATAAATGCTAGCACATTACACGCTAGTTCATATTTTTAAACCGAGAAGAGAGTTGATTGTGAGGGGCGTGTAGCATGTGTTTTAATCCTAAGCATGTTAGTTTTGAATAGACGAGTCTTAAGTTTTAGAAATTACATCAATTGCTTGTCGGGCTGTAAATCTTGATTGTGTCAGTCTATGGAACGGGTATGACTTGGGACTTAATCTGTTGCATTGGTTTAGGGGTTCATAGGTATTGTTACTGTGGTGAGTAGTTCCGTATCGGTTTGGTTTGCTTGAGGACAATCAAATGTAAGTGTGGGGATGTGATGGAGAGTGTAAAACATGGGTGTTGAAGTGTTTATCTTATGTGGTTTAGCTTGTTTTATATGACTATATGCCTGGAATTAGCTTATTGCGAGTGATTGTATGTTTGCAGGTAAAACAAGTGAATTTGGTTAAGTTATGGGGTTTAAAGATAAAGCGAAGCATGTAAGATTGATGAGTGCAGTCGTTGGAAGTGCTCGGATATGTTCCGGGTCAAATTGATGGTTTGGATGTACAAGACATATGGGATTTCAGTTAAGATCAATCATTACATCATCAGCCATCCATGTGACTTTATGGGAGGCATGCATTAATTAATTTCTTCAAAGATGAAAACATATATATACACGTAGACAAGGAGGAACAGGGAACACATGTGTGAAAGATGCTTTATTTTTAAATGGTCATAATACCACTGATCATCACCAACACACGCATACATGTGGAGGAGACTTTTAGTCTTTGTTTCTTGAATTGGGCTCGGGCCTATTTTTTTGATGGCAGAAAACATCACACAACAAAATCACAAGTGGGCTTAATTGTGGACGGCACATGTACATCAAAAACATCATCATTGTGGGCCGACTTTTGAGATAGTTGCGGCTGACTTGGGTTTCGAGAGGCACATGTAGACAATTGTTTTGGAAGGGACTTGTGGGGTTATTATTATTAATTGTGGGTCGTGATATAAGGAGGAATGGGTTTTTCAAGAAATACGATCACATCATCTTCGACGGCAGACAGAAGGGTTTCAACCATGGCGAAGATCAATCAACCGAGATGAGCGGCTAAATCCTTCGTGAACACTTCGGGTGAATGATTCTTGTTAGACACTTTTAATTCTAGTTTCTGTTTTGTATTGAGATTTGGATTTGTAGTCGGGTGACAGCCGACTATTTACATGATTATATTATTTGTGTGACAGACAAATCCTTAGTGACAGTCAGAGTTATAATTGTGTTTTGAATCCAATTATGCTTTTGTTGATTGTATGTTTCCTATGAATGTTTGTTTTAATATTTCTCTGATCAATTAATATTAAGATTTTGAACTGCATAGGTAATTGGTAGATGTGACAGATTTACTATTCAATCAATAGCATCCAATAAAATCAGAACTAGGTTATTAGTAACTACAGAATCTGAATCCCGGAGTGATCACCTTTTCTCATCATTGTTTATTACAACTCAATCTTTTTCTTAATTGCAACTTGTTTCATGTGTTTTTAAATTTCATATCAGTTTTATAATCATCAGTTAGTTTAGTAAAATTTACAAACAAAAAGTGTAACACTAACCACATGCTCCTCGTGGATTCGACACCCGACTTACCCTGTCTATAGGTAAAGTTAGGTTATTTTTCTTTTGAGTGGCCCGCGACAGCCTCATCAATAGCGGAGATAGACCCATTCGAACATCAAGTGTCTCCGAAGGAAAAGTCATAACCTTTGATGAGGATGATCGTGTTGATATCCAGGATCCTCATCACGATGGTTTGGTTATTACTCTCTTTATTTCTAACCATTTTGTTCGCAGGATCCTTATAGATGGAGGGAGCTCTGTGAACATTATCCAGCTTGATGTTCTCAAGAAGATGAATATCCCCGAGTCCGATATCATACCAAGATCCTCTGTGCTCGTGGGATTCAGTGGCGAAAATAAGAATACTCTGGGGGACATTAAACTCCCAATCTATATCGAAGGCCTACATTCTTATCAAAAATTTTGTGTTATTGACTGTTTATCTTGTTGTAATGTTATCCTTGGCAGGCCTTGGATACACGATATGAAGGCAGTCCCATCCACCTACCATCAATGTGTGAAGCTCCCTAGTCCTTGGGGAATAGTGAAGATTGATAGTGATCAGCAGGAGGCTAAGAACTGTTACACTTCATCGATGAAACCAGCCTCAAAATCAAGAGAGCAATAGCAATCAAAGTATCCTCCAAGGGATGTCTTGGAGGCAAGAGAGCAGGATGTAGTAGAAATCCTTGTGGATCCTGATGATCCTGAATCTAAGGTCTACATAGGATCAGGGATCCTTGGCAAAATGAAAGAATACCTCATATCCTTCCTCAAAAGGAGGAGAACTACCTTTGCATGGAAACATGAAGATATGACAGGTATATCTAAAGATATCATCACTCACAAACTTGGCATTGACAGGTCATTCAAACCAATCCATCAAAAGAGGAGGAAGTTTGCACTAGAAAGAAATGCCATTATCCAGGAAGAGGTAGAGAAATTGCTCCGAGCAGGTATGATTAGAGAGGTCAAGTATCCAAGATGGCTGGCCAATGTGGTTGTTGTTCAAAAGAAAAACAGAAAGTGGAGGGTATGTGTCGATTTTACAGATTTAAATAAGGCATGTCCCAAGGATCCTTTCCCATTACCCCACATTGACTCCATGGTGGATGCAACGGCGGGTCATGAACTGTTAACTTTTATGGATGCTTCATCTGGATTTCAACAAATTCAGATGGAACCATCTGATCAAGAGGATACGGCCTTTATGACTCCAACCGGTATATATTGTTATATTGCTATGCCATTTGGACTAAGGAATACAGGTGCAACTTATCAAAGGCTGGTGAATATGATGTTCAAGGATCAGATTGGACAAACTATGGAGGTTTACATAGATGATATGGTGGTAAAATCCAGAAAGGCTGAGGATCACCTAAGGGACTTGGAGGAAGCATTCGATATCCTTGACAAATATAACATGAAACTTAATCCTTCAAAATGTCACTTTGGTGTTAAAGCAGGTAAATTCTTAGGATATATGGTGACAAAGAGAGGCATTGAAGCCAGTCCAGAACAAATCAAAGCTTTAGTGAATATCAAATCTCCTGCCAATGCTAAGGATGTCAAGAGGCTAACAGGCAGGATCGCAGCTTTGAACAGATTCATATCCAAATCCTCAGAGAAATGCAAGGAATTCTATGATATCCTAAGGAAGAACAAGAAATTTGAGTGGACTGAGAAGCATGAAAGTGCCTTAAGAGCTCTCAAGGATTACCTATCCTTAGCCCCGGCCTTGATGAAACCAGAAAAAGGAGATGTGCTATCCTTATATCTTGCAGTATCCTTAAAAGCAGTAAGTGCAGTCCTTGTTAAGGATCACGAAGGTACACAACATCCTGTCTATTATGTAAGTAAGAGTTTACTTGATGCCGAATCCAGGTATTCACACCTAGAAAAGCTTATCCTTGCTTTAATTATGGCATCTACTAAATTAAGACATTACTTTGAAACTCATGTTATTATTGTTAAAACTAATTTTCCAATTAAGAATGTCCTCAGGAAACCTGAAATGTCAAGAAGGATGGCTAAGTGGGCAGTGAAGCTTAGTGCATATGATATAAAATATGAGCCTAGGACAACCATTAAATCCCAAGCATTAGCTGACTTTGTGGCAGATTTCAGTAGTGATTTGCAAAAGGAAGCTGAATTGGAAGTCCAGCACCTAGAGGAGACCAAGGATCCTTGGATACTCTATACTTATGGATCCTCAAATGTCAAAGGCACAGGGCTTGGAATACTACTAAAATCGCCACAAGGGGGACATAATACCCCACTCTATAGCTTGTGAGTTCCAAACCACTAACAATGAGGCTGAATATGAAGCCTTGATAGCTGGTTTGCAAATTGCTAAGCATATGGGGATCAGGTATCTTGAGGTACATGTAGATTCATTGCTAATCACTAATCACTTTAATGGATCCTATGCTGTTAAAGGTGAAAAGCTAACCAAATATTTGGAGATAGTCAAAGAATTGGCACTCTCTTTTGTTTCCTTTAGTTTGACACAGGTACCAAGGGAAGAAAATACAGAAGCCGATGCATTGGCTAATTTAGGATCATCCTTGAAGATCCCCGAAGATATAAGTATCCCCATTATCCATATCCTGGCTCCCGCCATCGAGGATCATGTGGCTATGGAAATAGAAGAGGATTCTGCAGTCATCCCTAGTGAGGATACCCGATCTCGTTCAGGATCATGGATCCTCCCAATTATGAGATACTTACAACATGGAGAGATTCCTACAGGAGAAAACCCTAGAGCTTTCAAAGTTAAGGTATCTCAGTTCACAATTTTAAATAATATGTTGTATAAGCGATCTCTTGCAGGACCATATTTAAGATGCATTGAGGATCCTAAAATCCAAGAAGTTTTAAAAGACTTCCATGAAGGAGATTGTGGAAACCACACTGGGGGCAGGGCATTATTCTCAAGGATCCTGAGGACAGGATACTATTGGCCAACTATGAAAAGAGATGCTGTGGAGTATGCTAAGAAGTGTGATTCCTGTCAGAGACACAACAATATCCTTCATCAGCCGGCCGAATTTTTGCATCCCATATCCTCCTCTTGGCCATTTATGAGATGGGGTATGGATATAGTTGGTAAGCTCCCTAAGGCACCTGGTGGAAAAGTGTTCATGCTTGCTGTTTTGGTCAAAAATCACACAAGGATTATGCAACCTAACTCTTTGTAAACGGGGAATGATGCTTGGTTTGATGAACAAAGATAAGGATCACTTAAATGAAAATTGCACAAGTGACACAAGGATTTATACGAGGAAAAAGCCCTTGATCAATGAATGATCTCCGGCATAAAAAACCTCGGGTGATGGAAACTACCGATCACCAAACTTCAATATAACAAACAGTGTTTACAACTTCGGATGGTAACGAGCTAGGTACAAGGATCACTATAGTATCGTATGCTAAAGCGTGTGAGAAATGTGTTGTCCTCTCCAAATGCTGAAGAATGCCCTTTATATAAGTGTGTGTGGTCGTATTTTAGGCAAATCACCTAACTACTAGCTCGTTACCCCTTTAGGAATAGAAGTAAATTTAGCCTAACTAATTGCCCGTAAATTGTGCCAAGTTTCCATATTCTTCATAACGTCTATTCTTGGTTATGCATGTGCGAAATCAGGGTGACAGATTCCTTGATAACGTTGCTAAGACCAGATCCAACTCGTAATTCCTGCAAAACAATATTAAATTCAAAGAGAGTAATCGTTAGTATGAGGATCCTTAGGATGATCCATGATCCTGATCCTGAAGCTCTTATGAGGATCACTATCTGCCAAAGAAACAAGGATCACTTGTTAGGATATTATGTAAGGATCACAGGTCATTAAAATCCTGCCCTAACAATTGCCCCCAAAATATAAGGAGTAATTATGTAATATTAACGAGTTATATTTTGCCGAATCTTATCTATAACTAACTCAACGGGTATATAGCCGTTAAGAATGAACTATCCGTTGTGAATAGTTACCTTTCGTTTGTCCACCTAATGTGAATCGTTTGATACCGACCGTGAACAACAAGTTTTGAATAATTGAAAAAAAAACAAAGAAAAAAAAATAGATAAAAGAAAAAGAGCAAAAAAATAGAAGTGTAGTAAATATTGTTTATTGTCTTGGGTAGAAACCAACCCAAAGTGTCAGTCGTTATGTTTGCAAATAAGTTGTCACGGTTTGGTTTTTTGTTTGTTCGCCACATAAAAGTATAAATATAATCCAAAAAAAAAAAAAGCTTCCTAACCTTAGCCTAAACCCAAAACCGAAAGTCCTTTTGATATGTGCCGTGTTATATGATACAGTGAAGGTGTGATTGTTGTACAAGCATATGATTACAGGATTGCATGTTTGGTTTTGAGTGATATAAATGCTAGCACATTACACGCTAGTTCATATTTTTAAACCGAGAAGAGAGTTGATTGTGAGGGGCGTGTAGCATGTGTTTTAATCCTAAGCATGTTAGTTTTGAATAGACGAGTCTTAAGTTTTAGAAATTACATCAATTGCTTGTCGGGCTGTAAATCTTGATTGTGTCAGTCTATGGAACGGGTATGACTTGGGACTTAATCTGTTGCATTGGTTTAGGGGTTCATAGGTATTGTTACTGTGGTGAGTAGTTCCGTATCGGTTTGGTTTGCTTGAGGACAATCAAATGTAAGTGTGGGGATGTGATGGAGAGTGTAAAACATGGGTGTTGAAGTGTTTATCTTATGTGGTTTAGCTTGTTTTATATGACTATATGCCTGGAATTAGCTTATTGCGAGTGATTGTATGTTTGCAGGTAAAACAAGTGAATTTGGTTAAGTTATGGGGTTTAAAGATAAAGCGAAGCATGTAAGATTGATGAGTGCAGTCGTTGGAAGTGCTCGGATATGTTCCGGGTCAAATTGATGGTTTGGATGTACAAGACATATGTGATTTCAGTTAAGATCAATCATTACATCATCAGCCATCCATGTGACTTTATGGGAGGCATGCATTAATTAATTTCTTCAAAGATGAAAACATATATATACACGTAGACAAGGAGGAACAGGGAACACATGTGTGAAAGATGCTTTATTTTTAAATGGTCATAATACCACTGATCATCACCAACACACGCATACATGTGGAGGAGACTTTTAGTCTTTGTTTCTTGAATTGGGCTCGGGCCTATTTTTTTGATAGCAGAAAACATCACACAACAAAATCACAAGTGGGCTTAATTGTGGACGGCACATGTACATCAAAAACATCATCATTGTGGGCCGACTTTTGAGATAGTTGCGGCTGACTTGGGTTTCGAGAGGCACATGTAGACAATTGTTTTGGAAGGGACTTGTGGGGTTATTATTATTAATTGTGGGTCGTGATATAAGGAGGAATGGGTTTTTCAAGAAATACGATCACATCATCTTCGACGGCAGACAGAAGGGTTTCAACCATGGCGAAGATCAATCAACCGAGATGAGCGGCTAAATCCTTCGTGAACACTTCGGGTGAATGATTCTTGTTAGACACTTTTAATTCTAGTTTCTGTTTTGTATTGAGATTTGGATTTGTAGTCGGGTGACAGCCGACTATTTACATGATTATATTATTTGTGTGACAGACAAATCCTTAGTGACAGTCAGAGTTATAATTGTGTTTTGAATCCAATTATGCTTTTGTTGATTGTATGTTTCCTATGAATGTTTGTTTTAATATTTCTCTGATCAATTAATATTAAGATTTTGAACTGCATAGGTAATTGGTAGATGTGACAGATTTACTATTCAATCAATAGCATCCAATAAAATCAGAACTAGGTTATTAGTAACTACAGAATCTGAATCCCGGAGTGATCACCTTTTCTCATCATTGTTTATTACAACTCAATCTTTTTCTTAATTGCAACTTGTTTCATGTGTTTTTAAATTTCATATCAGTTTTATAATCATCAGTTAGTTTAGTAAAATTTACAAACAAAAAGTGTAACACTAACCACATGCTCCTCGTGGATTCGACACCCGACTTACCCTGTCTATAGGTAAAGTTAGGTTATTTTTCTTTTGAGTGGCCCGCGACAGCCTCATCAATAGCGGAGATAGACCCATTCGAACATCAAGTGTCTCCGAAGGAAAAGTCATAACCTTTGATGAGGATGATCGTGTTGATATCCAGGATCCTCATCACGATGGTTTGGTTATTACTCTCTTTATTTCTAACCATTTTGTTCGCAGGATCCTTATAGATGGAGGGAGCTCTGTGAACATTATCCAGCTTGATGTTCTCAAGAAGATGAATATCCCCGAGTCCGATATCATACCAAGATCCTCTGTGCTCGTGGGATTCAGTGGCGAAAATAAGAATACTCTGGGGGACATTAAACTCCCAATCTATATCGAAGGCCTACATTCTTATCAAAAATTTTGTGTTATTGACTGTTTATCTTGTTGTAATGTTATCATTGGCAGGCCTTGGATACACGATATGAAGGCAGTCCCATCCACCTACCATCAATGTGTGAAGCTCCCTAGTCCTTGGGGAATAGTGAAGATTGATAGTGATCAGCAGGAGGCTAAGAACTGTTACACTTCATCGATGAAACCAGCCTCAAAATCAAGAGAGCAATAGCAATCAAAGTATCCTCCAAGGGATGTCTTGGAGGCAAGAGAGCAGGATGTAGTAGAAATCCTTGTGGATCCTGATGATCCTGAATCTAAGGTCTACATAGGATCAGGGATCCTTGGCAAAATGAAAGAAGACCTCATATCCTTCCTCAAAAGGAGGAGAACTACCTTTGCATGGAAACATGAAGATATGACAGGTATATCTAAAGATATCATCACTCACAAACTTGGCATTGACAGGTCATTCAAACCAATCCATCAAAAGAGGAGGAAGTTTGCACTAGAAAGAAATGCCATTATCCAGGAAGAGGTAGAGAAATTCCTCCGAGCAGGTATGATTAGAGAGGTCAAGTATCCAAGATGGCTGGCCAATGTGGTTGTTGTTCAAAAGAAAAACAGAAAGTGGAGGGTATGTGTCGATTTTACAGATTTAAATAAGGCATGTCCCAAGGATCCTTTCCCATTACCCCACATTGACTCCATGGTGGATGCAACGGCGGGTCATGAACTGTTAACTTTTATGGATGCTTCATCTGGATTTCAACAAATTCAGATGGAACCATCTGATCAAGAGGATACGGCCTTTATGACTCCAACCGGTATATATTGTTATATTGCTATGCCATTTGGACTAAGGAATACAGGTGCAACTTATCAAAGGCTGGTGAATATGATGTTCAAGGATCAGATTGGACAAACTATGGAGGTTTACATAGATGATATGGTGGTAAAATCCAGAAAGGCTGAGGATCACCTAAGGGACTTGGAGGAAGCATTCGATATCCTTGACAAATATAACATGAAACTTAATCCTTCAAAATGTCACTTTGGTGTTAAAGCAGGTAAATTCTTAGGATATATGGTGACAAAGAGAGGCATTGAAGCCAGTCCAGAACAAATCAAAGCTTTAGTGAATATCAAATCTCCTGCCAATGCTAAGGATGTCAAGAGGCTAACAGGCAGGATCGCAGCTTTGAACAGATTCATATCCAAATCCTCAGAGAAATGCAAGGAATTCTATGATATCCTAAGGAAGAACAAGAAATTTAAGTGGACTGAGAAGCATGAAAGTGCCTTAAGAGCTCTCAAGGATTACCTATCCTTAGCCCCGGCCTTGATGAAACCAGAAAAAGGAGATGTGCTATCCTTATATCTTGCAGTATCCTTAAAAGCAGTAAGTGCAGTCCTTGTTAAGGATCACGAAGGTACACAACATCCTGTCTATTATGTAAGTAAGAGTTTACTTGATGCCGAATCCAGGTATTCACACCTAGAAAAGCTTATCTTTGCTTTAATTATGGCATCTACTAAATTAAGACATTACTTTGAAACTCATGTTATTATTGTTAAAACTAATTTTCCAATTAAGAATGTCCTCAGGAAACCTGAAATGTCAAGAAGGATGGCTAAGTGGGCAGTGAAGCTTAGTGCATATGATATAAGATATGAGCCTAGGACAACCATTAAATCCCAAGCATTAGCTGACTTTGTGGCAGATTTCAGTAGTGATTTGCAAAAGGAAGCTGAATTGGAAGTCCAGCACCTAGAGGAGACCAAGGATCCTTGGATACTCTATACTGATGGATCCTCAAATGTCAAAGGCACAGGGCTTGGAATACTACTAAAATCGCCACAAGGGGGACATAATACCCCACTCTATAGCTTGTGAGTTCCAAACCACTAACAATGAGGCTGAATATGAAGCCTTGATAGCTGGTTTGCAAATTGCAAAGCATATGGGGATCAGGTATCTTGAGGTACATGTAGATTCATTGCTAATCACTAATCACTTTAATGGATCCTATGCTGTTAAAGGTGAAAAGCTAACCAAATATTTGGAGATAGTCAAAGAATTGGCACTCTCTTTTGTTTCCTTTAGTTTGACACAGGTACCAAGGGAAGAAAATACAGAAGCCGATGCATTGGCTAATTTAGGATCATCCTTGAAGATCCCCGAAGATATAAGTATCCCCATTATCCATATCCTGGCTCCCGCCATCGAGGATCATGTGGCTATGGAAATAGAAGAGGATTCTGCAGTCATCCCTAGTGAGGATACCCGATCTCGTTCAGGATCATGGTTCCTCCCAATTATGAGATACTTACAACATGGAGAGATTCCTACAGGAGAAAACCCTAGAGCTTTCAAAGTTAAGGTATCTCAGTTCACAATTTTAAATAATATGTTGTATAAGCGATCTCTTGCAGGACCATATTTAAGATGCATTGAGGATCCTGAAATCCAAGAAGTTTTAAAAGACTTCCATGAAGGAGATTGTGGAAACCACACTGGGGGCAGGGCATTATTCTCAAGGATCCTGAGGACAGGATACTATTGGCCAACTATGAAAAGAGATGCTGTGGAGTATGCTAAGAAGTGTGATTCCTGTCAGAGACACAACAATATCCTTCATCAGCCGGCCGAATTTTTGCATCCCATATCCTCCTCTTGGCCATTTATGAGATGGGGTATGGATATAGTTGGTAAGCTCCCTAAGGCACCTGGTGGAAAAGTGTTCATGCTTGCTGTTTTGGTCAAAAATCACACAAGGATTATGCAACCAAACTCTTTGTAAACGGGGAATGATGCTTGGTTTGATGAACAAAGATAAGGATCACTTAAATGAAAATTGCACAAGTGACACAAGGATTTATACGAGGAAAAAGCCCTTGATCAATGAATGATCTCCGGCATAAAAAACCTCGGGTGATGGAAACTACCGATCACCAAACTTCAATATAACAAACAGTGTTTACAACTTCGGATGGTAACGAGCTAGGTACAAGGATCACTATAGTATCGTATGCTAAAGCGTGTGAGAAATGTGTTGTCCTCTCCAAATGCTGAAGAATGCCCTTTATATAAGTGTGTGTGGTCGTATTTTAGGCAAATCACCTAACTACTAGCTCGTTACCCCTTTAGGAATAGAAGTAAATTTAGCCTAACTAATTGCCCGTAAATTGTGCTAAGTTTCCATATTCTTCATAACGTCTATTCTTGGTTATGCATGTGCGAAATCAGCGTGATAGATTCCTTGATAATGTTGCTAAGACCAGATCCAACTCGTAATTCCTGCAAAACAATATTAAATTCAAAGAGAGTAATCGTTATTATGAGGATCCTTAGGATGATTCATGATCCTGACCCTGAAGCTCTTCTGAGGATCATTATCTGCCAAAGAAACAAGGATCACTTGTTAGGATATTATGTAAGGATCACAGGTCATTAAAATCCTGCCCTAACAATTGCCCCCAAAATATAAGGAGTAATTATGTAATATTAACGAGTTATATTTTGCCGAATCTTATCTATAACTAACTCAACGGATATATAGCCGTTAAGAATGAACTATCCGTTGCGATCTGACGTCATGGAGATGACAGCCCTGCACAAATCATCATTATAAATAGAAATAGGGATAGGATCGTTTGCATTTAAATTCAAGAACTCTTCCCTTTATAATCGCGACCAGAGGATTGAACAGGTATTCCCCTTATCTTCTCTCTTGCTTGCTCTGTTTTTCTTTCTCTTTCCATCCTTTTGTAAAAAATGTTGCTCCGGAACTCTCCTAGCAAGGATCCTAAGAAGGACAGTCCCTTGAAGGGTCAAGGGATCATCAAGGATTCTCCCACCGAGAGGTGTTGTTTTATTGATCCTCAAATTGACAAAATCCGTCATTGTTTTCCGGCGAACACCCTCTTTAAATCTTTTAACCCTACCGCTCTGAGCGATTATATCTCTGAGACTTGGGTAGCTTTCCCGGTCACTCCTTTTATGATAGGATACTCGTATCCTTTCCCTCAGTTCACCGAGTCCTTTTTCTCCCTCACCGGCATCTGCTATATCCAGGCTATGCCGATGATCTGGAGGGTTTTATACACCCTTGAAAGGATCATCGAACAAGAAGGGATTGATCTGGGTATGGCGGAGTTGGCTGAGATGTATGATCTTACAACTTTTGGATCCCACCGATGTAACATCTCGTATTTTCAATCTTTCTATTTTTGGCAAATCTGCTTGTACTTTCCTTTTCAGTCAGTTGTACCTTTGTCGTATTGGATTCTACTGCCAAATTGTACTCGAGACTTGAAATCATAATGGAAATGCATGATTTTATTCATATTTGTGTTTATATGCCATGTTATGTTATTACACGTTGAAACACGTTGAAACTATGTTAAGCACGTAAAAACAGTGAAATTCCATCTAAATCCCAGCTCTTAAATCCATCGTTGCCAAGAGATTACCCTAAACCGTACGAAAATTGGGAATTCGTACGTTGATTCGGTAAAAATATCAAAATCTGGGTTAAAATGATTTTATACTATTTTATTAGCATTTTAAATAAATAAATTAATAATTAAAATTAAATAAATAAATATTAAAAACTGATTCTTTTATGATTTCGAGTATTTTGGTTAATTAAACTAACCCCGTTAGCGAAAACCCAGTTATTTCAGCTAACTGGGTTAACATTATTAAAGGGCAGCACTAACTGAGTTAGAAAACTCAGTTAGTGACTAACCCAGTTAGTCTAAGCTGTTATTTAAAAAAAATGGGTATTATGCGCGTGCCAGGGATCGAACCGGAGACCTCAAGCTTAACAAACGACTCACTAACCACTCGGCCGGGTATGCCACATCCAAACATATTAGGAAACAAATAATCTTTATGCGCTAATTATGTTGAGCCGAATTCAAATGTTTAACCGCCAACACGGCAATCCAGCCAACTTTCCTTTTTCTCGATCGATTGTGATGATCCTTTCTGAAATTAGGTGATTGATAATCACCGGAAATCATTTCCTCAATCCTCATTCCTTCCTAAACAACCCGACCTCGATCACTATATATAGACCAAGCATCACCCCTCTCCGAACCCGCACACACCTCACACCTTCAGTTCACCTCTTCACTCACAAACACCCTCAAACCCTTACACCGGAGAGACCAAGCACTGCCGGAAACTCAAGACTTCACCGGAGCTACGGGTCATTGCCGGAATCATAAAACCTCGTCGGAGCTTCTTGACGGGAATCGACACATCACGTTTCCGGTATACCGTATTCACCCTCTGCTTCTCTTATTCTTTCGTTTGTTTGTTTAATCCGCTGAAGCATATTATACATATATATATATATATATTTATAAGTCACTGTTTGTCTAATCGAAGAAGATGAAGCCGCATGATCGGTTTAAACAAATTAAAAGCATGATTTTAATCACCAAACTGGGCTTAGCCCAGTGGTGGTCCGACCGCTTTGTCCGATCACAGACCCGGGTTCGACTCCGGGCTGTGTCATGTGTTGTGGTTTGGGGTCGTTGGGCTCAGTTAAGGGGGCCGGCCTGTTGGGCTAAACTTTTTTCTTTTTTTTATATATAACAGAAATGTTATTATTAATACATATAGTAATTAATCAGATTTATTATTTAATTAATCTATAATATTCAGAATTTATATTTTAATCATAAATTTTATTAGTTATTTAATCAGAAATCATATTTCTTATTTAAATCAGAAATTGTATTTTTTTTAATAAATCAGAATTTTATTTCTGTTTTATTTTCAGAATTTTTATTTTATTAAATCAGAATTAACATTTTATGAATATATCAGATTTATTAGTTAATTTATTTAAATCAGAATTTTTATATATAATAAACAGAATTATTGTATTTTCTGATTTATTAATTAAATCGGAAATTTATCAGAATTATTTCAGAATTACAAAATCAGAATTATTATAATAAATAGATTTACTATTTTATTCAGATTAGCAATATTATTCAGATTTATTATTTCAATTATTAATCACTATCTTATTTACTTATATATATATATATATATATATATATATATATATATATATATATATCATAATTACTATTTATTTAGTCCAACAATTTAGTAATAACATTTATACCATTTTGATAAAATCAGTAATATTATTTATTTGTCATATATTTTTTAAATATAACAATATGAAACATATGATTATTTTAAGAATGTTGATAGTATTTCATGCCTTGTTATTTAAATAAACCCTAAATTCCCAATATTTAACAAAATACTCAAAATTAATAGGGTAATTCTCTTGTGCAACAACACTTGGAACAATCCTCATATTCTCTTTCCAAGAAATACGCAACGCACTCCAAGGTGAGTATACTCGATCCCATTTTCGTTTTAAACACTTTGGGTGCAACATGTATTCCATATTCAAATTACACAACACTTGAAACTTGTTATATTTACACTCTATCCATATTTAAACACGAAACATTTCGCTGTTTGTTAATCTCATATGCTATGCAAGTTGAACGTATTGAACAAGTTGAACGTATTGAACAAGTTGAACGTATTGAACAAGTTGAACGTATTGAACAAGTTGAACGTATTGAACAAGTTGAACGTATGGAACAAGTTGAACGTACTGAACAAGTTGAACGTATTGAACAAGTTGAACGTGTTAACTTCCCGCTAGTCTATTGGGAAAGGCAAAGTGGATCATGTTATTCGTGTTGGATATGAGTATTTACACATTTTATTCTAGTTTATGCTATGTATCAAACTTGTATACTCGCCAACATACTTTTGTTGATGTTATTTTAATACATGTTGCAGGTTGATAGATGAAGAATTCAAGAATCAAGTTAGGGTGGATTAGAAACACACCTAGAAATAAACTATCTTGGAATCCTGTTCTGTTTATTTGAACAATGTATGACATTCTAGCATTTATGAAATTGAATTTAAATTATATTGTCACATTTAGTGTTATGTTGTTTTGAGCAATTTGTTCGTCTCATCCCGATGTTTCCGCCATCGGTTGGGGTGTGACAGATTGGTATCAGAGCCATAACTATAGGGAATTAGGTAGGATTGCCTTACTTGTCCCTAGTCTATAGTAGGAGTACTCTGATACCAGATTGGTATCAGAGCCATAACTATAGGGAATTAGGAATGCCTTGCCTAGTCTATAGTTCAGGAGCTTTCTCACTATGTGTTGCTTAAAACAACTTCCTTTCTATCTTCTTTGCTTCCCTCTACTTACTTTTGGACTCTTAATATACATGCCTTTCCTAAGGCTAACACAATACACACTTGGAGGCTTTGAAGACACTCTTATAACACAATCGAAATGATTCAACAAGATAGGGGTGATTCCCACACTTGGTGATGATTTTCACTCAGCTATACTTTGATTTTACACGAAATCTACCCTCAAGTTAGGAGTGATATCCAAACCTTGATGGGAGTTTTCCATTTCATACTCTAGTGGACCCTTATCTTTTGATAAGTACCAACCACGTTAGGGTACGATGTTATCAAGTTAGAGGTGAAACTCGCATCTTGTTTAACTAGTCCCACTCCTCGATTTTCGCTCTCGCCAAAGTCTCGATTTCCCAATCGATTAAGGATGTGTAGTAACTGGAAGGGTTAGGTACCGGTAGTCGGGACGTCCTGTCTAGGTTTGGCATTCGTATAAATCCATTAAGGACCCGTTGCCTACATGGGGACCATCGATGAGAGTACCTAATAGGCCAAAGCACGTTTCCTTAATTCGAGAAGGTCTTCGATTCACTTTGGAAGTGTCATACGTTACGTTCTGTGACAATCCATATTTTACGTTAAATCTCTTTTATGTTATCTCAATTATTATGTGTTTTACGTTTGAGCGTTTCATTCATTTCTAGCTAGGAGACACATTTCGCACTGTTGTCGTAACCTAAAATAAATAATGATACCCTCTCGTGAACAAATTAAATTTATTATGCTTTCATTATACATATTGCACTATGTGAAAATCTATGACATTTCATTCATTTTATTCTATGTGAACAATAATGTGAAAGACAAGGTGCTATGTGATGCATTCATGAAACCAATTTTCCTAAATAAAAATCCTATGATCAAAGTCTCATTTTATAAACCTTTAGATATAATCTTTTCAAAAGTTTCCTCTTAGATTTCGAGGACGAAATCTCCTAAAGTAGGGGAGACTGTAACATCTCGTATTTTCAATCTTTCTATTTTTGGCAAATCTGCTTGTACTTTCCTTTTCAGTCAGTTGTACCTTTGTCGTATTGGATTCTACTGCCAAATTGTACTCGAGACTTGAAATCATAATGGAAATGCATGATTTTATTCATATTTGTGTTTATATGCCATGTTATGTTATTACACGTTGAAACACGTTGAAACTATGTTAAGCACGTAAAAACAGTGAAATTCCATCTAAATCCCAGCTCTTAAATCCATCGTTGCCAAGAGATTACCCTAAACCATACGAAAATTGGGAATTCGTACGTTGATTCGGTAAAAATATCAAAATCTGGGTTAAAATGATTTTATACTATTTTATTAGCATTTTAAATAAATAAATTAATAATTAAAATTAAATAAATAAATATTAAAAACTGATTCTTTTATGATTTCGAGTATTTTGGTTAATTAAACTAACCCCGTTAGCGAAAACCCAGTTATTTCAGCTAACTGGGTTAACATTATTAAAGGGCAGCACTAACTGAGTTAGAAAACTCAGTTAGTGACTAACCCAGTTAGTCTAAGCTGTTATTTAAAAAAAATGGGTATTATGCGCGTGCCAGGGATCGAACCGGAGACCTCAAGCTTAACAAACGACTCACTAACCACTCGGCCGGGTATGCCACATCCAAACATATTAGGAAACAAATAATCTTTATGCGCTAATTACGTTGAGCCGAATTCAAATGTTTAACCGCCAACACGGCAATCCAGCCAACTTTCCTTTTTCTCGATCGATTGTGATGATCCTTTCTGAAATTAGGTGATTGATAATCACCGGAAATCATTTCCTCAATCCTCATTCCTTCCTAAACAACCCGACCTCGATCACTATATATAGACCAAGCATCACCCCTCTCCGAACCCGCACACACCTCACACCTTCAGTTCACCTCTTCACTCACAAACACCCTCAAACCCTTACACCGGAGAGACCAAGCACTGCCGGAAACTCAAGACTTCACCGGAGCTACGGGTCATTGCCGGAATCATAAAACCTCGTCGGAGCTTCATGACGGGAATCGACACATCACGTTTCCGGTATACCGTATTCACCCTCTGCTTCTCTTATTTTTTCGTTTGTTTGTTTAATCCGCTGAAGCATATTATACATATATATATATATATATTTATAAGTCCCTGTTTGTCTAATCGAAGAAGATGAAGCCGCATGATCGGTTTAAACAAATTAAAAGCATGATTTTAATCACCAAACTGGGCTTAGCCCAGTGGTGGTCCGACCGCTTTGTCCGATCACAGACCCGGGTTCGACTCCGGGCTGTGTCATGTGTTGTGGTTTGGGGTCGTTGGGCTCAGTTAAGGGGGCCGGCCTGTTGGGCTAAACTTTTTTCTTTTTTTATATATAACAGAAATGTTATTATTAATACATATAGTAATTAATCAGATTTATTATTTAATTAATCTATAATATTCAGAATTTATATTTTAATCAGAAATTTTATTAGTTATTTAATCAGAAATCATATTTCTTATTTAAATCAGAAATTGTATTTTTTTTAATAAATCAGAATTTTATTTCTGTTTTATTTTCAGAATTTTTATTTTATTAAATCAGAATTAACATTTTATAAATATATCAGATTTATTAGTTAATTTATTTAAATCAGAATTTTTATATATAATAAACAGAATTATTGTATTTTCTGATTTATTAATTAAATCGGAAATTTATCAGAATTATTTCAGAATTACAAAATCAGAATTATTATAATAAATAGATTTACTATTTTATTCAGATTAGCAATATTATTCAGATTTATTATTTGAATTATTAATCACTATCTTATTTACTTATATATATATATATATATATATATATATATATATATATATATATATCATAATTACTATTTATTTAGTCCAACAATTTAGTAATAACATTTATACCATTTTGAAAAAATCAGTAATATTATTTATTTGTCATATATTTTTTAAATATAACAATATGAAACATATGATTATTTTAAGAATGTTGATAGTATTTCATGCCTTGTTATTTAAATAAACCCTAAATTCCCAATATTTAACAAAATACTCAAAATTAATAGGGTAATTCTCTTGTGCAACAACACTTGGAACAATCCTCATATTCTCTTTCCAAGAAATACGCAACGCACTCCAAGGTGAGTATACTCGATCCCATTTTCGTTTTAAACACTTTGGGTGCAACATGTATTCCATATTCAAATTACACAACACTTGAAACTTGTTATATTTACACTCTATCCATATTTAAACACGAAACATTTCGCTGTTTGTTAATCTCATATGCTATGCAAGTTGAACGTATTGCACAAGTTGAACGTATTGAACAAGTTGAACGTATTGAACAAGTTGAACGTATTGAACAAGTTGAACGTATTGAACAAGTTGAACGTATGGAACAAGTTGAACGTACTGAACAAGTTGAACGTATTGAACAAGTTGAATGTGTTAACTTCCCGCTAGTCTATTGGGAAAGGCAAAGTGGATCATGTTATTCATGTTGGATATGAGTATTTACACATTTTATTCTAGTTTATGCTATGTATCAAACTTGTATACTCGCCAACATACTTTTGTTGATGTTATTTTAATACATGTTGCAGGTTGATAGATGAAGAATTCAAGAATCAAGTTAGGGTGGATTAGAAACACACCTAGAAATAAACTATCTTGGAATCCTGTTCTGTTTATTTGAACAATGTATGACATTCTAGCATTTATGAAATTGAATTTAAATTATATTGTCACATTTAGTGTTATGTTGTTTTGAGCAATTTGTTCGTCTCATCCCGATGTTTCCGCCATCGGTTGGGGTGTGACAACCGATACTTGTTCCAGCGAAAAGCTGGAGAGGAGCACCCTATTCTCAAGGTTACCAAAAATGATATGAACTGGAAGCGGCGGTTCTTTTTTGTGAGGAGAGATACCATCCCTGATGGGAAGGATTTGCCCAAGAAGTGGGCTACTCATGGTAGGATAGAGGATCCTGGAAGGATCACCATAGAACTTATTCCTTAGCATAAGGATCACTGACTTTTTTCTGTTTCCTTATTGTGCAGCTATGTCCATTTCTCATCTTAGGTTAACTCCTGCTGCAAAAGAGAGACTCCTGGCCTTTAAGAAGCTTGATCCTGAAATAAGAACTTTCCAGGTTACCACCCAGGATTCTTAGGAAGTATCCTCTGCCTCTGCCACAATGTCAAGTAAGTATCCTTATTAAGAAGTAATTCTATGTGGGTATTCGAATTAAGTTAAAATACTTATCTTATTTTGGTTGTGTAGGTGCTGGAAAATCCTCTAAGTCTGCTTCGAAGTTCGGCATTGATGATCTTACTAATGTCAAATCCGCAAGGAAGAAGACTCCTGCTGCTAGCCCAACTGCTTCAGCCCCTAAAGCACCTATCAGGGGAAAAGGAAGCAAAAAGAGAAAGGCCTCTGAGGATTTGCAAGGTCTGCCCCTGCTTCGCCAACAGTGTCTGGATTACATCAGCGAGGTAAGGATCACTGTCCTGCTTGTGTATCCTGCTGGTCTAAGGATCACTTGGTTTCTGACATTATTCCTTGTCTTCCTTGTAGAAATTTGCTGAAGTAGAGACATATGTTGGCCATGTTGAGGATCAGGACCGCCAGATTGCTGACCTTCAACAGGTTGGGGTGTTGAAGGATCTCAAGATAGCCGATCTTCAGAAGGAGCTCCAGGCCACCAAGAATGATGCTGCCAAGATGCTGATCAACTTTGACTATGAGAAGCACGAGATCACCCAGGATGCCAAGGTCTCTGCCGCGATAACTATGTACAAAATCCAGCTGCAAATGGCTACGGAGGCTCAGGATCCTGCTTTTGACAAGAGCACCTGGGATGTCGAAGGCTGGAAGGCTAGGCTGGCAGAACTGGAGGATGATGAGGAGGCTGAGGAGATCCCGATGCTTGAGGGTGGAGACATTGGCAAGGATCAGGGTGGAGAGGCAAGTGGAGCCGGTGGTGATGGTGCAGCGAAGGATTTGTCACACCCCCAAAATCCACCCGCGGAGTATCACCGCTTGGGAGCGTGACATGACCAGGATCTTAACCACCAATCATATTGAACGTGTAATATAGTTAAGTATAGCGGAAGCATTTAAGTAAACCCAAACATAAATATTAATGTATGAAACATCATAAGTGTTCAAATAGCATTCATGATCCTTTGCCCACAACGACCTGCTCCTCCTTGTGCAAGCTCCAATATGTACCTAAGGTCCTGCAAGGCATGCAGCAAATAATCAACAAACTAGTTGAGCGAGTTCACAGGAAGTAAATGCGTAATAGTAAGTTCATGAGTATCAAGTGGCTCTACTGGGCCAGTATAGGTTTCTATTGGTGGGGGCTTCCCATGTCATTAATCCACTAGACTATGTGTAACCATAAGTGTTCTTCTCAACCGAGAACAGTAATACGTACAAGTTTACGCAGGATTTACGTAAGTATCCTTCACAACCGAGGATAGGGTACGTGGGGGTTTACGTAGGTTTTACGTAAGTGCCTGACACAACCGAGGCAGTAGTGAGTATCCGTTCACGCAGGTTTTACGTGAGTATCCTTCACAACCGAGGATAGCGAGTAGCATAAGTGTACGTAGGTTTTACGTACGTGTCCTGCACAACCGAGGACGATGGTATGGTAGTCTAGTAATGGTATCCGAATGAATCTATTCAATCTTAACAATCCAACCCAATTCCCAACCCGGGAATCCCATGCCTTGGCTGTGTGAACTCACCTTGGTTTGCTCGGCAGATACACAAAGAGTACAATTAGCTAGTAAAAGGTCAACCACGTCCTATCACGGTTATTATACGAGTCAGGTTTTGACTAAGGTAATGCACGTAAGAATCACATAAGTTAACATGTTAAAAGCACATATAAGTCATGGCAACACTTATTGCACGGCATCAGTCAGTTTGTATAATAGGATCATACTTTGAGCGATTAAACAATCGGGCCCAACAACTTAACAAATTCAATAACAAATCTCGGCCCAAACCGATCGCACATAAGGGCCTTGTGCGATCCGGCTCGGCTTGTGCGACTGAACTGGATTGTGCGACTAGAGACCCTTGTGCGACCAGAATTGAGATTGGGCCTAAGGCCCAACATGTGATTTAAGAGCCATTACTCGTGCGATCCGATACACACCTGGCCCAGTCCAGCATGCATGGCAGCTTGTGCGATCCACACCTGTTGTGCGACCGTGCATGCCAAACATCTTGTGCGTAATGGGTCCTTGTGCGATTTAAGGACTCTTGTGTGATTGGTCCGTCTTGTGCGACCAGACGGCTTGTACACTTGGTTTTCAAATCCCGATTTCATTGTGGATTCGGTTACAATCTTTTAATCGGTTTCCATATTTATCTTTCAATCAACATAATTTCCAACAAAACATTTGCATCCACCCGATCAAACTAAACAATTTATTCTCAATTCGTGTGAACCCTAATTCATTAAGAATCATGCGCAACCATATAACAATTCATGAACATATTAGCATAGATTTCGATCATCAATCTACCTCCGATTATGACAATACAATGATTTATTTAACTCTTAATATGCAAACAATCCAATACATATCATGCTAGCCGATCAACATCTACTCGGTTTTAAATTATTTTCATGAAATCTAATCCGCAAGACATTAATACATGGATCGTATTGTTCATCAAATCAATCAATCAATCCCAATCATTCTAGTCTAAGCATGCAATTATATAATCGATCAACAAGTAAAACGACAACAAACACTAACCGAATAGAATGGGGTCAAGAGTTGATCCGAAACACTATGAGTTTTGCGGCTGCCTTCGAGTTCGAGAGAGAAGGAAGAGATGCTAGGGTTTTGTGTGTGTAAAGTATTTTGTAACAAATGAGGTGAAATCCCCTCATGTGTGTATGTTTGTATGTGCAAAAGAAAAGCAATGGGCCGGCCCCTACATGGGCAGCCCTTGAAGTCCGAACACAAGTAAAATGGCCCAAAGGCTTAGGCTTATGCGAGTGTGAGTGTTGTGCGATCGGGTTTGATGTGTGGTTCGGGTTATGATGTGCGATTCAATACATACATGCACACATAATACACATAAACAAAACATTCATTAAATCATATAATTCAGTTCTTATAAGCACGTAACAGTACATCAATGTAAGTCTAAAGTTCGAGTTGTCACATTATCCCCAACTAATTAGAAATTTCGTCCCGAAATTTGGTATGCACTCACTGAGGAAGCTAGGTAAGTTCAATCGTTCACTGGTTTTCCGGGGGTGTCACATCCTCCCCCCGTTGATCTGGAATTTCGTCCCGAAATTCCGAAGTAGTAGCTTCAGCCTCAGCAGTGGTTGCATTGGTTTCGAATAACTGGGGGTACTTTTCTGTCATCCTGTCTTCGCGTTCCCAGGTGTACTCTGGGCCACGTTTGGAGTTCCAACGTACTCGAACAAGAGGGATTCTCTTGTTTTTGAGGACCTTCACATCCCGGTCCGTGATTTCGACTGGTTCCTCGACGAACTGCAACCGCTCGTCGATAGTAAGTTCCTTAAAAGGAATGATGAGGGTTTCATCTGATAGGCACTTCTTTAGGTTCGACACATGAAAGACATTGTGAACTGCCCCGAGTTCAGCTGGTAGGTTCAATCTGTAGGCTACCTTGCCAATCTTTTCTATGATTTCGAATGGTCCGACGTATCGCGGATTCAGTTTGCCCCGTTTGCCAAAACGAACCACACCCTTCCAGGGTGAGACTTTAAGTAAAACCCGGTCCCCGACCTGAAATTCCAAAGGCTTTCTACGCTTGTCCGTGTAGGCTTTCTGACGGTCGCGTGCTGCCGCCATGCGTTGTCGTATCTGTGCAATCTTTTCTGTGGCGTCCACTACAATCTCTGGACCCGTGATCTGACTATCCCCCACCTCTGCCCAACAGAGAGGTGACCGGCATTTACGTCCGTACAATGCCTCGAATGGAGCGGCTTGTATGCTGGTGTGATAACTGTTATTATATGAGAACTCCACCAAAGGGAGATGTTTTTCCCAGCCGTTGCCGAAGTCTATAACGCATGCCCTAAGCATGTCTTCAAGTGTTTGAATCGTTCGCTCAGACTGCCCATCCGTCTGAGGGTGATATGCTGTGCTCATGTCTAATCGTGAGCCGAAAGATTTATGCATCGCTTGCCATAGCTCTGACGTGAATCGTGCATCCCGATCCGAAATGATGGAAGTGGGCACTCCGTGCCTCGAAACAACTTCCCTAAGGTAGATGTCTGCGAGAGTGGAGAACTTATCCGTTTCCTTTATAGCTAGGAAGTGTGCAGACTTGGTGAGTCGATCCACGATCATCCATATAGTATCATTCCCTCGCTGGGATCTAGGTAGGCCTGTAACAAAATCCATGGAAATTTCTTCCCATTTCCATTGAGGTATCTTAGGCTGCCGAAGTAGGCCCGCTGGTTTCTGGTATTCAACCTTGACTCTCGCACAGGTCAAGCATTTTCCAACATACGTAGCGATGTGGGCCTTCATGCTAGGCCACCAATAAGTAGTTTTAATGTCGTGGTACATTTTGTCCGACCCTGGATGTACCGAGTAGCGAGACTTGTGAGCTTCATCCATTACAAGTTCGCGTAGACCGCCATAAAGTGGGACCCAAATACGCCCCGTTACATAGTAGGCGCCGTCTGCCTTCTGTTCTAACCGCTGTCGTGAGCCGCGTAGGGCTTCTGCCTTGACGTTTTCTGGTTTTAGTGCTTCGATCTGAGCAGTTCGTATCTGTGCTGGAAGGCTAGACTGAATCGTAAGCTGTAGCGCTCGCACGCGCCGAGGTAAAGTGTCTTTCCGACTGAGGGCATCAGCCACAACATTGGCTTTGCCTGGATGGTACTTGATAGCGCATTCGTAATCGTTCAGTAACTCGACCCATCGCCGTTGACGCATATTCAAATCCTTCTGCTTAAGAATATGCTCGAGACTCCTGTGATCGGTATAAATCGTGCACCTGGTACCGTACAAGTAGTGTCGCCATATCTTAAGCGCGAAAACAACAGCTCCCAGCTCTAAATCGTGCGTTGTGTAGTTCCGTTCATGAATCTTAAGTTGGCGCGAAGCGTAAGCAATAACCTTGTTGCGCTGCATTAACACACATCCAAGTCCCCGAATGGATGCATCACAATAAACCACGAAGTCATCTGTGCCCTCTGGCAAAGAGAGAATAGGTGCGCTGCACAGCCTATCCTTTAGGTACTGAAATGCAGTTTCCTGCGTGTTGCCCCAACGGTAGGTGACACCCTTCTGTGTCAGTAGTGTAAGTGGTTGCGCGATCTTGGAGAAGTCTTTGATAAACCGTCTGTAGTAACCTGCCAAGCCCAAGAATTGGCGTATTTCCGTTGGCGTACGCGGTGCAGGCCAGTTCCTGATCGAGTCTACCTTGGATGGGTCGACATGGATCCCATCCTTGTTCACTACGTGACCTAGGAAGTGGACTTCACGAAGCCAGAAGTCATATTTCGAAAACTTAGCGTATAGCTGTTCCTTCCGAAGGAGTTCCAAAATAAGGCGAAGATGCTGCTCGTGTTCCTCCTGACTCTTGGAGTAGATCAGAATGTCGTCGATGAAAACTATGACGAACTTGTCAAGATAGGGTTTGCACACCCTGTTCATAAGATCCATAAATACGGCAGGCGCGTTCGTTAACCCGAACGACATGACAAGAAACTCGTAGTGGCCATAACGAGTTCTGAATGCGGTCTTGGAGACGTCCTCATCCCGGACTCTCAGCTGATGATAACCAGACCTCAAGTCTATCTTCGAATAGTAACACGACCCTTGCAACTGGTCGAATAGGTCGTCTATGCGTGGTAGAGGATAACGGTTCTTCACCGTCACCTTGTTGAGTTCACGGTAGTCGATACACATTCTGAACGTACCGTCTTTCTTCTTCACGAAAAGTACTGGAGCTCCCCAAGGCGAAGAGCTTGGACGAATGAAGCCCTTTTCCAAGAGCTCTTGTAGCTGCTTTGACAGTTCCTCCAGTTCTGATGGAGCTAGACGATATGGTGCGCGAGCTATGGGTGCTGCTCCTGGAGCGAGCTCGATTTGAAATTCGACCTGACGATGAGGCGGTAAGCCAGGTAAGTCTTCAGGAAACACCTGAGGGTAATCGCATACAATTGGAATATCCTCCAATTTCTTTTCTTTCACTGATGCATCTGAAACAAGTGCCAAGATGGCGGTGTGACCCTTTCGCAGACACTTCTGAGCCTTCAAGAAAGAAATGATGCCAACCACAGCACCACTCTTGTCGCCTTGAACTTCTAGAGGTTCCTGACCAGAACGTGGAATACGAATAATCTTCTCGCTGCATAAGATCTCTGCCTGGTGTTGAGATAGCCAATCCATCCCAATCACGACGTCGAAACTACCCAAAACTATGGGAATGAGATCGATAGTGAAAGCTTGACCAGCTAGGATAAGATTACAACCCTGAACTACGTGCGTGGCTTCTAGACTTTTACCGTTAGCTAACTCTACTACATGTTTGGTGGGTAAAAGTGTTGGTGCACGTTTTAGTAGTTGACACATTTTCACAGACATATAGCTTGTATCCGCACCCGAATCAAACAAAACAGTAACGTAAATATTGTCGAGGAGAAACTTACCCATAACTACGTTGGGATCGTTCACTGCGTCGCCTCGACCTAGCACAAAAGCGCGTCCCCTAGCCTCGTTGCCATTATTGTTGTTGTTCCCACCGTTGTTGTTGTTGCCATTGCCCTGGTTGTTATGGTTGTTGTTCTGGTTCCTGTTTAGCTGAGGACAGTGCCTCTTGAAGTGGCCTTCTGCCCCACACTGAAAGCATACCTTGCTGCCCTGTTGCTGATTCTGCTGTGCCTGTGGCTGCTGCTGGTTTTGGTTCGCAGGACGAGGGCTTCTACAATCCTTAGCCTCATGACCCATCTTGAGGCATCTTTGACAGCGACCCTTGTTACACTGGCCACCGTGGTGTCTACCGCAGTTGTTGCACTTGGGGAGGTTCCCCCGATATCCGCCCTGCCTGTGACTACCTGAAGAATGCTGGCTGGGACTCTGATGACTGTCAGTCTTTCGCTGCTGGGCCTGAGACTGAACTGAAGCTGATCCCCTGCTGGAATCCCCATCCCATTTTCTCTTACTGTCACTGGGAGTAGCAGGAGTAGCTGAAGTAGTAGCGGTAGCAATAGCGCTGATGCGTTTAGGCAGTTTGTTCTGATCTACTGCCTGGTCTGTGATGCGGTGAGCGAGGCGTTGAATCTCCTGGATGTTATCAAGATTAGCCGAAGTAACATGGCTCTGGATCTCTGGCGCCAACCCTTTGAGATACAATTCAATGCGCTTAATTGGAGGGTCCACCATAGTTGGACACAGCACAGCCAGTTCGTTTGACCTTTTGGTGTAAGCTTCAATCTCTGATCCAGTCATCTTCAGATGGTAAAACTCATCCTCCAGCTTATGGATGTCTTCCCGAGTACAATACTCCCTCTTGATCAGTTCCTTGAATTCGTTCCAGGGTGTGGCGTTAGCAGCTACCAACCCTAAGATCTGAACTTGGGCGTTCCACCAAGTTAGTGCTATTCCTTCTAGCATGCCAGTGGCGTATTTCACCCTGCGAGCCTCAGGGCATTCACACATTTCGAAAACTGACTCGAGCTTCTCAAACCAGTGGAGGAGTCCAACTGCTCCTTCAGTGCCACTAAAGGTACTTGGACGGCAGTCCATGAAGTTCTTGAAAGTGCAGACAGGTTGCTGCGCGTGTTGACCTATTGTGTACGAATAGGGCAAAGTTTAAATACAAGGGCTAGTTTAGGAATGTAGGATCTAAAGATCCTAGCGTAAGTTATAACTACAGGATATACTACCTGCTTGAGCAGCTGCAAGTGCCGCAGCAACTTGAGCTTGAACGAGAGCCTCTAGCTGGGCTTGTGTCATGTTAATTCTTCCAGACATGATCTTCATAGTAAAAAGTAACGTGAGTGAGAGTGGTTCGCGAGTAGGGCGATGACAGAAAAGCGTAAGTGCGTAGGTATTCTCATGTAATAAAGTCATGTGTATCTAAGCGTATTGCGAGCAAAGTTCTAAGCAGTTCTAACAAACAGGCAATAAACATAAACCTTATTACCTAGGATGTCGAGTCTTGCACGTGGAGCGAAGCGTCGTTGTGGATCGTTGAGAGCACTGTTCTGGTTATAGTCTGGTTTTAATAAAAACGTTTTCCCATATTAAAACCGAGTTCTCTATAACCAATGGCTCTGATACCAATCTGTCACACCCCCAAAATCCACCCGCGGAGTATCACCGCTTGGGAGCGTGACATGACCAGGATCTTAACCACCAATCATATTGAACGTGTAATATAGTTAAGTATAGCGGAAGCATTTAAGTAAACCCAAACATAAATATTAATGTATGAAACATCATAAGTGTTCAAATAGCATTCATGATCCTTTGCCCACAACGACCCGCTCCTCCTTGTGCAAGCTCCAATATGTACCTAAGGTCCTGCAAGGCATGCAGCAAATAATCAACAAACTAGTTGAGCGAGTTCACAGGAAGTAAATGCGTAATAGTAAGTTCATGAGTATCAAGTGGCTCTACTGGGCCAGTATAGGTTTCTATTGGTGGGG